>NC_088980.1:141740005-142042862 GCF_963932015.1 Anas acuta
GTGAACAATGATGTAGTTATCCAGTTGGATGAAGTCAGATCTTATGGTCAGGAAGGAAGACTGAGGAAGATGTTGGCCTGCTGCTGAATGGGGCAGGTGCCCTGTTGACAAAGGATACAGAGAAGGCAGAGTTGCTTTTTATTTCCTTCAGTTTTTACTGCTAAGATCAGCCCTCAGGAATCTCAGACCCTGGAGACAAGAGAGGAAGTACAGAGAAAGGAATACTTTCCCTTGGTTGAAGAGGATCGGATCAGAGATTATTTAAGCAAACCTGACAAATCCATGGGCCCTGATGGAATGCACCCACATGTACTGAAGGAGCTGGCCAATGTTATTGCTAGGCCCCTGTCCATCATCTTTGAAAGGTTGTAGGCAACAGAAGAGGTGCTTGAGGATGGGAATAAAGCCAATGTCATCCAGTCCTCAAAAAGGGCAAGAAGAAGAGCCAGAAATCTACAGGCCAGTCAGCCTCACCTCCATCCCTGGAAAGGTGATGGAGCAGCTCATCCTGGAGGTCATCTCCAAGCATGTGGAGGATAAGAATGTGATTAGGAGTAGTCAGCATGGATTCGCCATGGGAAAATCATGCTTAACCAATACAATAGCCTTCTATGATGAGATGACTAGCTGGGTAGATGAGGGGAGAGCAGTGGATGTGGTCTACTTTGACTTCAACAAGGCCCTTGACACTGTTTCCTGTAACATCCTCATAGACAAGCTCAGGAAGTGCAGCCCAGATGATCTGACAGTGAGGTGGATTGATAACTGGATGGATGGCAGAGCTCAGAGTGCTGTGCCTAGCAGTGTGGAGTCTAATTGGAGGCCTGGAGGCCTGTTGGAGATCTGTAGGCCTGTTGGAGGTGGTGTGTCCCAGACCGGGTCCAGTTTTGTTCAACTTATGTTGAACAGTGATCCTGACAACGCAATGGAGTGCACCCTAAGCAAGTTTGCCAACAATACAAACCTTGGAGAAATGGCTTATACCCCAGACGGCTGTGCTGCCATTCAGAGAGACCTTAACAGGCTGGAAGGTTGGGATGAGAGGAACCTCATGAAGTTGAACAAGGGCAAGTGCAGGGTCCTGCACCTAGAAAGAAATAACCCCAAGCACCAGTACAGGTTGGGAGCGGACCTGCTGGAGAACAGCTCTGTGGAGAGGGACCTGGGAATCCTGGTGGACAGCAGACTGACCATGAGCCAGAAATGTGCCCTTGTGGCCAAGCAGGCCAACGGTATCCTGGGGTGCATTCAGAACAAGGGAGGTAATCCTCCCCATCTACTCAGCCCTGGTGAGATCTTACCTATGCTGTGTCCAGTTCTGGGCTCCCCAGTACAAGAAGGACATTGAACTTCTGGAGCGAGTCCAGAGGAGGGCTACGAATAAGTTTGGAGGACTGGAGTACCATCAGGACCCACAGATGTATCTTATAAGGTCCCATGGACATGTGCACCTTTGGGTTCCTTAGATGGTCTTGAACCAGATCTGCTTCTACACAGGGAAGTTCATTATTCTTCCAGTCCCTCCCTTTGCCTTCTGGGACCTGGGCCATGTGTCTGGAGCTATTGTCAATGAAGACTAAGACAAAATAGTCATTATGTAACAGCCTTCTCCATGTCCCAGATGACCATGTCTCCCATTTCCTTCTGGAGAGGGCCCACAATTTCCCTAGTCTTTCTTTTATGACCAGTGTACCTACAAAACCCTTTCTTATCGCCCTTGATGTCCATGGCCAAATTTAATTCTAAAAGGGCTTTGGTTTTCCTAAGCTGATCCCTGGCTGCTTGGACAATCTCTCTCTATCCCTCCACACTGATGTTTTAGTGGTTGCTGAGCAGTGCTTACACTAAGTCAATGTCTTCAGTTTCTCATACTGACCTGCCAGAGAGGAGGTTGGGGGTGCAAAAGAACAAAAGAAGCTGGGAGGGGACAGAACCAGAACTGTCCAAATTGATTTTCCATACTGTACAACATCATGTAGAACAATAATACTGGGAGGGTTGGCCAGGAGGGCAGCTACTGATCAGGGACTGTCAGAGCATCATTTGGCCAGTGTAGAGCATTCATTGTGAATCACTTGTTTTCTGCATATATATGTATTAACCTGTATTTATATATAACAGGGAGGAGGAGCGAGTGAATGGGTCTGTGGTGCCTAGCTCCCTGCCAGATTAAACCACAGCATTTCAATGAACTTACATACTGGTTGACTTAGGTGCTTCCTAACTCTTTCTTACTCCACTATGGATAAAGCTACACTCCAACAAACCCTTCTAGTATGCTCAGGGAGGACTGGGGACAAAATATGCCTGAGGTAAAAAGGTATTAGGTACCACAAACTTTTCTTGTTCCTATGCATTGAGTCCCTAGCCCACTGAGCAACGGACCACCATATTCACATAATCATAGACTCATTAAGGTTGGAAAAGACCTCCAAGATCATCTGGTCCGACAAATAAAGGTTTTCTTAAAAGTTTCTTATTGTTTTCAATTTACTATAAGGCCATCCTTGACCATCACGGCACTGATCATTTCTCTGTTAAGTGAGTAACTATTCCAGCAGAATTTCAGAATTTCCAGAATTTACCCTGGTCAGCTACAGTGTCACCTGCATCAAGAAATTGTAACAAACACAGTCAAGAGATGCCCTGAAGTAGCTATTGGAGTAATTAAAATCCCCCAAGATTACCAAGGCTAAATTTCTTCCAGATATGTGTTTTTTTTCTTGGCCAACTAGTCTGTACTAATCATCTACAACAACACTATCTGTAGTTACTTTCCTCAATAATCCAATCATTCTCTGTTCTTGAAAATGCAGAACACAAAACAACAGCTCTTACTCAAAGTAGTTTAAAACTTGCAAGTGTACACCTTAAACAAATTCTTCCTCTGCCTCGTTTATTGTATGTCACACCATTAACTGCTTAGTACATTGCCTGCCCAGTCACGCATTATGAGTTCAAAAGACACTAGGTTCATAAAGCATTCTGTTAAGAGTTTTTTCCTTATTAATGTAATTACTATTTTTGGCTAAGTTAACTGTATGTCACTTTTCTATTGCAGATGTCATACTTACAATGTTTTAATATTTACAATCCACTAATGACAATATTAGAATAAAACAGATAGTACCAGAGTCATGTAGGTGAAAATATTTCTTTCTAAATGTAAAAGCTGTCCTATTCAAATTATAGTTTGAATTTTTGTTTTAGTTTTCAAATGTTCATTCATTGTTGCTTGATTTTTTGCTTTAAATATGAGGATGTTTACTAAATTATTCCAGATTCTTAAACATGTAGACACAGACTGGAAATAAACAAGTCACTAAGAACAATTTAAATAATTATTATGAAATGTAACAAATGTTTTTTTGTCATCTAATAACAGTTATATCGCTTTCAAATTTTAAGGCTTGACAGTTACTACACTCTTATGATACCCCTAAAAATAAATTAAGCAGTGCAAGGTCAAATTTAGCAGAGAGTCCCAATTAAAACTGAATAATTCACCAAACAAGGTGTTTCTCTGCTCATCAGAGTTTGATCTGTCCGAATTTACTAATTCTTGAAGTTATTTTTATTGGCGATTTTAAAATGGCTCCTTTGGTTTATGTCTCACTCTTCAAAGGCAGATGTTGAAATGCATACTCCGGATATTCTGACAATATATCAGGTAAACAAGAAAAATTAGAATTAGGTTGATTACTCTCTCAACCTATCCCTTACTTGCATACAGATAAAAAATATATATATATATATGTATATATATATATATATATATATATATATATATATATATATATATAATCTATTATCTACATCCTTTTATTACTTAGATTTCCAGTCCCTTTACAGAAGGGGAAGATCTATATATTGTCTTTGAGATTAGAGGTTCTTAGAAGCACAGAAATAAATTATTTTAGTGGCACATACACAGATTAATAGTAATGCTAGAAATAGAATTCTGCCTGTATTCCAGACTACAGCAATTCATTTCTTTGTTTAAACCTAGATCAAGAATGAGAAAAGACTGTGTCCCGAGTGAGTATCTTCCCAGCTTTGATTGTTGTATGAGAGAAACCCTTTAATTCCACAAGACAATAATGTATTCAACTGCACAACAGAAAAAAAAGAAAAAAAAAGATTGGTCTTTTTGAAAAATCAATATAGTTGCTTGTTCTAAAAAAGTTCTGCATCGCTGAGCTGCTTTCAATATCACTCTCATCTTCATTTATCATTCTTCAATTTAATTGAGAAGCTAGAAGAAATATTTTAAAGTGATGTGGAACAGTGCATACACCTTGGTTTACCATCAACATGTGGAAGAGCTACTTTTAACGTATTAGGACCAGATCATATTGTGGAGACAATTTTCTTTACATACATAGAATCCAAGGCTTTAGGAATGTAAAAGAACACTTTGTGGTTTTGCCAAAGTAACTACATCACCAAAGTAACATATTTTTTTCATTTTGTATACCTTAATCTTTACTAATTTCTTTCAGAATACATGAAAAATAAAATCAGTCCAAAGAGGTTAGTTTGTATCACCACTGTTCTAGCAATATCCATATTTTCCCTCTGGTTGTCTTCACAGATTATTGGATATTTTTTCTATTGACTGTATAATGAATATTTCTGTTTCTTGAGTCACACAGAGAATTTTGAAAGGTTATACTGATTATGACTTTTACAAGCCTATATTTTCCTGTTTACTGTGTTATGACCTCAGAGATTTCTGTCAGAGATATATGGACAGATCTATCGTACAAACGTCTAGCTCTAATTTTTCACTATTGGTCTTAGCTTCTAGGACACAATTTCATTTGACAGGAATCGTAAATTCAAATATTTAAATATGCCCTACTATAAAGGAAAAAAAAAAACACTAATTATATTCTGGGAAAAAAAAATGCATCAACGTTTTGTTACTGCATCAATATTTTGAAACATTTAAGCCAATGTATTTTTTTTTAAAATCAATCATTTAACATTACTGGGTAGCAGCTAAATTAAATCATATACTAATTTAAGTCAGAACCTCTGATATGTTTATAATGTTATATTTTGTACATATAGATATATACATATATAAACATATGTACATCTACATATACACAAAAATATACATATAGATATGTGTACATATATACATTATCATACCTATAGACAAAACCAATATATGTCCAGGAATAAAACTGTGAAAAATTAAAGCAGATTAAACTTTACACTTATACTTAAAATATTTTAAATAGAAAACAAAAATGACTTTATTTACCTTTGTACTCCAGGTGGAATCCAGTGAAACTTACAGACCCATCGCTCCGAAAAGCCAAATGCATGGTATTTGAACTGCTTTCTATCCTCTCTGGAAGCTTGCTATCTTGAAAGCTTCCAATTAGTGGGCTATTACTATCTGGCCCATCATAGATATAGAGAAAATCATAATTTGGTTCTATACTGAAACTGTAGAAGAAAAAATAGAAATATTAGATAAAATATGTTTGGAAAACATTTTCACTCAAATCAGCTTGCCAGATTGTATAAATGTTCCCATTAGCAGTGTTTTACTGAGAAAAAAAAAAAAAAAGAAAAAAAAAAAGAAACACTATATTGGTTCTCTCTGAACCACTATTTTTCTGCTAGTCAGAAAAAAAAAAAAAAAAGTAAAATTTTAAAATAGAAAGAAAAAATGATTAATGACAATATTTCTGTGCCTGAAATAAACAACTTGAATCAGGAAAAAATCAAAAATAACAAATAATAGGAACCCTTGGCAGAAATGCTTTACAATATAATGATAGTCAGCAGTAGAGTAGATAGTACATAGCTCAGATAGTACACAGTTTAGTCAGACTGAATACTTTCATATAGCTAAGGGGTGATCCTCCATTAACCCTGTTAAGAAATTATAACATTTTGCCCATCATCAGTATAGCTGAAAAGGTTTAGTATTCAAATCTTTCTTTTGAACTTTTTTTTTTTTTAAATTTAATTAGTTTAGTTAATTAAATTAATATAGTTCATTCATTTAATTTTGATAATTTTGAACTTAATTTTAATCAAAATGTGGTTAACCACATTTCCTTGTAACATTGTCTGTGTAGAAAGAAGTAAAGCAAAAGATTTGTAGTAAAAGAATGAAGATAACCGCTAGAAATATTTTGTCTCTAGTTGCTAGTATGTCCTGATAAAATAAATGTAGAAATTAAAGGCCTAATCCAGCCTTTTCAGTGAAAATACTTTTTCTAACTTTTGGATTATTTCCAAAATATTTCCTTACAAAATAAATAAAAAATTCAATAGCTTTGATTTTCAAAGTACAGTAGTTGGTGTCTGAGTTTAGAAGAGGTAGGTGGAATAAGTCCCACTCGAGTCACATGTAACAATACTAAACAGATTTATTTTTTTTAATCCAAAGTTTTGCTCATATAGGAATTTTGTTGTTGTTGTTTTGTTTTTCTCTCACTCTGGGACAGTCTGCGTGTCATTAGTGAGGCAAGTCTCAGTAAGATCTACTTTGACTACGACTGAGCTTGTCAGTTTCTGTCAGGAATCACAATAACTGTCCAGATTTTTAGAATGACTGGCCAGTAATTGGGATCTATATAGTCTTCACATAAAATACTGGGTTGCACCGTAAAATACTTTTTTTATGCTAAACCTTAGAGTCTCGTATAAATAAATGTAAAATAGAAAGAGCAAATGGTACTTAGGCACCTTCTTAGGTACTTTGAGCTCATGATATTTCACAAAGCTAAAAAAATATATATACATATATTTACAAGTGCTAAAGTACAATGTCAAAATGTTTAGCAAGTTAAAACATACAGAAATCTCTAAGCAAATAGTTAACTTGTTAATTACATATATATTTTTGAGCAATTAATTTTTGAGGAAGGAATACTTTATGTCATATATTGTCAATGAATCATCAATGGAATAGTGAAATTAAAATTTTAAATTTATTATGTTGATTTATATCAGATATTACTGTCTTTGCAATGAATACTTTAGTTTGCGTTCTGATGTCTGAATCATTTACCTAAATATGAAACATAGCTCACTGAATGCTTTTGAAAATGCTTTTGTAAATGAAATGACTGTCTAGACTAATCAAACATAATGTAATAAAAGGTTTCCATGGTGCAATATAGTTGGCATCTAATATTATAAAAGTAAATATCAAATATATTTATCAACAAAGCAAATACTATAGCAGCAAATACAGCAGCAAATAAACAGCTACATGACCAACATCACTAAAGAGTCATCATATTGCCACTGATCAGAAAAATAAAGCCACTGTTATAAAACATTCAGCATAAGTAGGGCTTAAATTTGATGGGACATTACCAATATAAATTTTGTGTGGTATTACCATATTCCACTATCGGGATGCATATTTTTCACACATAGTAAACATGCATATTAACTTACTTTATGGGTTACACACAATGCACATATGAGAAGTTCCTCTGTAAATTCTATTAGCTCTATTTAATGTTTCATTGTAATAAAGGGAAATTGATCTTGGAGGTCTTTTCCAGCCTTTATGAGTCTATGATTCTATTTATGGACATGGTTTAGTGGGTGATGGTGGTGGTTGGACCAGGTGATCTTGGAGGTCTTTTCCAACCTTTATGATTCTATGACTCTATGAAATGCTAAAACTGTTCCATTTAATAACCAGAACAACATGAAGTATACTACTGTTCATGAAATGATAGGGGTTACACTGATAAATACATAATATAATAAAACTACATTTAAATACCACTTTTGATATTTTCTATTTAATATCAGATGAATTTTTCTTTAGTATCAGATGAATGTCTCATACATTTAATGCAAATGCATTAAAAGACTTTCCTGATGGACTGGGAAGTATTCAGAGTAACCACGTCACTTTCTCAGGAACAGAATCTCAGTAAATTCACCACTATCCCCTTCCACATTAGTCAGGGTAAACTGAGGAACTGAGGGTTCTTTAACTGAACAGGAGTAATGAGCTGCCAAGCTACATCTCTGTGTGCAGTGAATACTTTAATACCTTTGATGAGACTGCTAACATATATAACAATCACTAATCACACTGATAGTTAAATGGAATATATCCAACATCGCTCTATATATCCTACATCGCTCTGATCATCTGCCACTAGTAAAGTCACAGCCATGATTTTTAAAATTATGAGCAAGTAGCACTTTACCTGATAAATGCTAATGATATAACATAGTCATTATTAACAGTGATAGTCCAGTCACAGTCTCTGCTGTGGGGATAAGGATGAGGGAAGTTTGGTGAAAGTATAAAACCTGATGAGCCAGTCAAGTTTCCTCCACAGGGAGCTGTGAATAAAAACAAATTGGAATTAAGGAAAGAAGGTAGGAGAAAAAGCAACTATCAGCAATCTGTTCACCAACATTTAACGTCCCTGAAAAGTTAAACAAGAAACAACTGAAGTATCTAAAGGGCCTTAACAGAAACAACAGCTGAATTCACATTTCTCCTTAGACAAATACTAATAACACTCAGTAAAGCACTTGGTTTTGAACTCTGTGTCCTTTACTTTGTTTCCGTAACACTATGTGAGGCTTTTCTGAAAACACTGTGAACTTCAGACATGTTCTAACTGCAGACATAAAAAACATGACTGGATAAGCTTTTCACTTTCTACTTCTTGTTACAGGCATTCTAAAAGAATATTTTAAGGTTATGAAATATGATTTACTTACACTGATAATGCAACTACCTGCATTTTCACCATACAGAACTGATTAGTAATTCAGATCAAGACTGATAATATAAAAAATCAATAAATATAAAAATCAACAACAAAAAAAGTCTAGTAATTGCAACTTTCACATTCAATGATAATGAAATTAACCCCCTCATCCTGTCATTATCCGATTAAGCAAAGAGTCACTCTCTGTCTTTTTTTATAAGTCCCCTTTAAGCACTGAAAAGTTACAATGACGTCACCCCGGAGCTTTTTCTTCTGCATGCTGAACAGCTCTTTCAGCCTTTCTTCATAGGAGAGGTACTCCAGTCCATTGATCATATTTGTGGTCCTCCCCTGGACCCTCTCCCACAAAGACTGACTATCAATACTTAAAGGGTTCTTATAAAAAGGATGGAGAAGGACTCTTTACTCAGGTAGATAATGATTGGACAAGGGGGAATGATTTTAAACTAAAAGAGGGGAGATTTAGATTAGAGGTTAGAAGGAAATTTTTCACTGAGAGGGTGGTGAGGCACTGGATGAGTTTGCCCAGAGAAATTGTGGTCATCTCTGGAAGTGTCCAAGGTCAGGTGGGATAGGGCTTTGAGAAACCAAGTTTAAAAGGCACCTATCGTTTATAGTATTAGACACAAGACAAATACTGAATACTATAATAAACCATCCAGAAAGAAAGGCAAATGACAATCTACTAGGAAAAAAATATTTGTAATGTATTAGACAATGAAAACTAGATGTAGATTATGTCATCCTATCTTCACAGACTCAGAATTGTCTAGGTTGGAAGACACCTCAAGATCATCGAGTCCAACCTCTGACCTAACACTAACAAGTCCTCCACTAAAACATATCGCTAAGTTCAACATCTAAACATCTTTTAAAGACCTCCAGGGATGGTGACTCCACCACCTCCCTGGGCAGCCCATTCCAATGCCTCAGTAAAGAAGTTCAACCCTCTCAGTAAAGAAGTTCTTCCTAATATCCAACCTAAAACACCCCTGGCACAACTTTAGCCTGTTTCCCCTCGTACTGTCACCAGGCACGTGTCAGAATACGTCAACCCCCACCTCACTACAGCCTCCTCTAATGTACTTATAAAGAGCGATGAGGTCACCCCTGAGCCTCCTTTTCTCTAGGCTGAACAAGCCCAGCTCCCTCAGCCACTCCTCGTAGGACTTGTTCTCCAGACCCCCCACCAGCTTTGTTGCCCTTCTCTGGACTCTCTTGAGCACCTCGATGTCCTTCTTGTAGCGAGGGGCCCAAAACTGAACACAGGACTCGAGGTGCAGCCTCACCAGAGCTGAGTACAGGGGGACAATCACTTCCCTAGACCTGCTGGCCACACTGCTTCTTATGCAAGCCAGGATGCCGTTGGCCTTCTTGGCCACCTGAGTACACTGCTGGCTCACATTCAGCTGACTATCACCCAATACTCTCAGGTCCTTCTCCGCCTGGCAGCTTTCCAACCACTCATCTCCCAGCCTGTAGCTCTGCTTGGGGTTATTGTACCCCAGGTGCAGGACCCAGCACTTGGCCTTGTTGAACTTCATACAGTTGAACTCAGCCCATCTGTCCAGCCTATCCAGATCCTCCTGCAGAGCCTTCCTACCCTCAAGCAGATTGACACACGCACATAACTTGGTGTCATCTGCGAACTTACTGAGGGTGCACTCGATGCCCTCATTCAGATCATCGATAAAGATATAAAGAGGACCGGTCCCAGTACTGAGCCCTGGGGAACGCCACTAGTGACCGGCTCCCAGCTGGATTTGACTCCATTCACCACGACTCTTTGGGCCCGGCTATCCAGCCAGTTTCTAACCCAACGAAGCGTGCACCAGTCCAAGCCAAGAGCAGCCAGTTTCTTGAGGAGAATGCTGTGGGAGACGGTGTCAAAAGCCTTGCTGAAGTCAAGGTAGATCTCATCCACAGCCTTTCCCTCATCCACCAACCACATCACTTTATCATAGAAGGAGATGAGGTTTGTCAAGCAATACCTGCCTTTCATAAACCCATGCTGACTAGGCCTGATCACCTGGTTGCCCTGTAAGTGCTGCGTGATGACACTCAAGATAATCTGCTCCATGAGTTTCCAGGCACTGAGATCAAACTGACATGCATATAGTTTCCTGGGTCTGCCCTCCAGCCCTTCTTGCAGATGGGCGTCACGTTTGCCAGCCGCCAGTCAACTGGGACCTCCCCCAATAGCCAGGACTGTTGATAAATGATGGAAAGCGGCTTGGCCAGCTCCTCTGCCAGTTCTCTCAGTATCTTCAGGTGGATCCCATCTGGCCCCATCGACTTGCGTACATCCAAGTGCCATAGCAGGTTTCCAGCCATTTCTTCATGGATACTGAGGGTCACATTCTGCTCCCCATCCCCTTCCACCAGTTCAGGCTACTGGGTATCCAGAGAGCAACTGGTTTTGCTGCTAAAGACTGAAGCAAAGAAGGCATTAAGCACTTCTGCTTTTTCCTCATCTTTCATAACTAAGTTCCCCCCCGCATCCAGTAAATGCTGGAGATTCTCCTTAGTCCTCCATTTTGCCTTGATGTATTTGTAAAAACATTTTTTGTTGTCTTTGATGGCAGTAGCCAGATCGAGCTCCAGATGAGCTTTGGCCTTTCTAATTTTGTCCCTGCACTGCCTCGCAACATCTTTATAGTCCTCCCGAGTGGCCCGCCTTCTTTAACAAAGATTGTAAACCCTCTTTTTCCTGCTAAGCTCAAGCCACAACTCTCTGTTCCCCTTCCTGGCTTCTTCAAGAATGGAGAACTCTACCATTTCATGGTCACTCTGCCCAAGACAGTTTCCAACCACCACATCTCCCACCAGTCCTTCTCTGTTTGTGAACAGATGGTCTAGCGGGGTACCTCCCCTGGTAGGCTTACTAACCAGCTGTGTCAGGAAGCTATCTTCCACGACGTCCAGAAACCTCCTTGACTGCTTTCTCTGGGCTGTGTTGTGCTTCCAGGATATGTCAGGGAAGTTGAAGTCCCCCATGAGAACGAGCGCCAACGATTTTGCAACTTCTGTCAGCTGCCTGTAGAACTCCTCATCCATCTCCTCATTCTGGTTCGGTGGTCTATAACAGACCCCGATCAGGATGCTAGCCTTGTTGGCCTTCCTGCTGATCCTAACCCAAAGGGACTCAACCTTGTCATTCCCAGCCTTGAGTTCTACAACATCGAAAGATTCACTAATATAGAGAGCCACACCACCACCCCTTCTGTGCTGCCTGTCCCTTCTGAAGAGCCTATAGCCAGTCATTGCAACACTCCAGTCATGAGAGTGGTCCCATCACGTTTCTGTGATGGCAACCAAGTCGTAGCCTGCCTGCCGCACGGTGGCTTCCAGCTCCTCCTGTTTGTTACCCATGCTGCGTGCATTAGTGTAGATGCACTTCAGTTGGGCCATTGCCTTCTCCTCTGGCCTTGCCATTGTTCCCCCTGGCACAACTCTAACAAGCCTTGTTTCAGCCCTGTCCCCCTTCTCACCTAGTTTAAAGCCCTCTCAATGAGCCCTGCCAGCTCCTGGCCCAGGATCCATTTTCCCCTTAGAGATAGGGACCCGTCTGCGGCCATCAGGTCGGGTGCTGAGTAAAGCACCCCAATTTAAAAAAAAAAAAAAAAAAAATTTCTGTGTTGGCACCAGCCTCTGAGCCACGTGTTTATCAGGTGGGCTTTCCGTGTCCTCTCTGTACCCCTCCCTGCCACCGTAGGGATGGACGAAAACACCACCTGTACCAGCGCTCCATCTACTACTCGTCCCAGTCCCCTAAAGTCCTGTTTGATGGTCTTCAGGCTTCTCTCTTCAATGTCATCACTGCCCGCCTGGACTATTAAAAGAGGATAATAGTCAGAGGGGCGAACCAGGTTGGGAAGCTTTCTGGCATTGTCCCTGACCCTGGCCCCAGGGAGGCAGCAGACTTCCCTGCGGGTAGGGTCAGGACGACAAACAGGTCCCTCTGTTCCCCTGAGAAGGGAGTCGCCCACAACAATTTCTGTCCTGGTGGAGGCAGTCCTGAGGCATGGAGCTGGACTTCCTCACTCTAGGCATCCTCCTGGGTAGACTTACTACCTCTTTCTCAGCTACTGGTCTCTCAAGCTCCAGCACCTCAAAACTTTTGCATAAGGGCACCTGGGAAGGTGGGGCCAGTGGGGAAGGGCATCACCTGTGATGTCAAGCAGGGACCTGTCTCCATTCCTCCTCATCTCCTAGGTCCCCTGCCTCTGCCCGACAGCAACAGGGCAGGGGGTTCACCCCATTTGGGGTGTCTCACCCCAGTGCCTGCCCTTCAGGCCGCACAGGGAGTTTCTCCACAAGTCTATCTCGCACTCACACTCCCTGATATCCCTCAACCTCTCGACCTCCTCCATGAGTTCTGCCATGAGGTGGACCAGGTCATCCACCTGCTCTCACCTCACGCACATACATGTAGTCTCTTTGCCCCCCGCAGGTGGTAGCAACAGGCTCAGGCACTCCCTGCATCCAGAGACCTGAACTGCCGTAGTTTTGAGTCAGTCTGGGTAGTCTGGGTGTGTACAGACTTCCTGGAGAGTACACTGTGCCTGGTGTACAACATTGCAGCTGAGCTAGCAGTAGACTGCCATTAGAGGAGGTGTTCGTATGGACGGGGGGGTGCGCTCTTCCTTTCCTGCTCACCCTGCCTGCACGAACTGCAGCGCCACTCCCTTCTGATGCGCCACGCCCTGTTTGCCCATCCTGTTTGACCGTCCTGGTCGCTCTGGCTCCCTAGGGGCAGCTTTTGAATGGCTGGGGAGGGGGCACTGCTGGCTCCGCCTACGCCTCATTCTCGCCTCGTTCACCTCCCTCCTGAGGGCTGCCGGGTACTGGCAGCTCTCTTGAGTGGGCTTGGTGCCAGAAATATTAGCCCTGCCTGTCTGATCCCCCACTCCACTGCAGAATGTGTCTGCCCCAGAGCCAATTGCCATGGCAAGATTGGTTCATAAACCTCTCTGTAGACATAGTGGTAAGCCAGCATTGTACCAGACAGTCTGGTACAGAAATCACAGAATCATTAAGGTTAGAAAAGACCTTCAAGATCATTTAGTCCAACCATCCACCTACCAAGCAATATTACCCACTAAATCATGTACCTAAGTACATCTACCCTTTCCAGGGACAATGTCTCCACCACTTCCCTGGGCAACTTGTTCCAATGCTTAACCACTCTTTCTGAGAATAATTTTTTGCTAATTTCCAGCCTGAACCTCCCCTGCTGCAACTTGAGGCCATTTCCTCTTGTCCTATGTTACATGGGAAAAGAAGCCACAACTCTCCACCTCAACACAGTCTCCTTTCAGGTAGTTGTAGAAAGCAACAAGGTCTTCCTTGAGCCTCCTCTTCTCCAGACTAAACAAACCCATTTCCCTCAGCTGATCCTCATAGGATTTGTGTTCATAGTCCTTCTCTGGACACATTGCGGGGCCTCAATGTCATTCTTGTACTGAGGGGCTCAAAGCTGAACACAGTACTTAAGGTGCAGCCTTACCAGATCTGACTGAGTACTGGGGAACAATCACATCCCTGGTCCTGATGGCTACACTGTTTCTGATACAAACCAGGATGCCGTTGGCCTTGGACACTTGGGCACATTGCTAGCTCATGTTCAGCTGAGCATCAACCAACACCCCCAGATCTTTTTCCTTTGCACAACTTTTGAGCCACTCTCACCCAAGCCTGTAGCATCACATGAGTTTGTTGTGGCCAGACTGGATGACCCAGCACTTAACCTCATCCTGTTGGCCCATTGATCCATCCTGTCCAGGTCCTTTTTCAGGGCCTTCCTTTCCTCTGGCAGATTGACACTTCCCTCCAACTTGGTGCCATCTGCAAATTTACTGAGGGTGCACTCAATTCCCTCATCCAAATCATCAATAAAGATATTAAACATTACACATACATATTACCAAAATAAATTAAATACATATTGATATCAGTTGCTTTCATTTTATTTAATAAGAGACATTAAATATATTTATGTCACCTCAAATATACATAACTGCTGCCAGATCTTCAAAAAAGCACATATGTCCTTGAACTTTACTTGTCCCATAGCTATTGGAAGTATACATTTTTTCTGAGATCAATAATAGTGATTAGGATTTGCCTCAGAAGAAGTTATTGGAAGGTTACCATCTATTCATATACTGTTGTAATTTCTTATTTTTCACCATGAATCAGCTAACCAAGTTAAATGCTTTCAAAATCTATTTAATATGAACTATGTTAATCAGAATAGTATTAGACACTAAAACAGTATTTCCAGAAATAAATGGTAGATTTTTTTCTTTGTAAATAAATGAAGACTGCCACAGTAATGGTAATGTACCATCTTCTAATTATTTCCTTGCATAATTTTACCTTATCTATAAAAGTTCTCAGTGATATGCCCTTACATATGGGCACGTGAATTTTAAACATATCCTCCACAGTTATCACCATTCTTTAATTTTTAAGGCAAAGCTAACAGTGTAATTGACACTGATTTTCTTGCTTTCATTCTCATGGATCATCAAGCTATAAATAACATGGCCTTGTAAGGGAAAGGATAACAACTATCACACTAACAACTACAGAGGAAAGATTCTGTTAATTCCCGCTGAAGTTTTATACAGAGTAAATAACAAATATGCATTTGTTTCCTCCAATAAAATTCCTAGAGCAGTAAGATTAATTACACCAGAATTTCAAAATTTTGGAAAGCATTCTTTGATTGTTTTCTGCATACCTATACAGACTGGTGGGTTGGGCTGCCAGAAGTACCGATTTTCTACCTGAATGCAGGTTATTCTCTCATCTCCTTGCAGCTCATACCCAGGGTCACACTGAAAAATCACAGTGTCTCCAGGTTCTCTTCCATCCCCATTTCTAGTTCCATTCATAGGGACACCAGGATCACGGCAGGCAGTAGCTACAGAGCCTATCAGAGAAGAGGAAAAAATAAAATAAAGCAGGCAGCTTTTCAATCCATGTTTGTCACATTAAATTTTTCTAATCAGGTAGCTCTGCAAATCCAAATTTTTCCTACTGACTTCTAAAAGTTTGAGAAATCATCCAAACATATATGGACAACAGTATGCAGCTTTCATAAAAAACTATTTTTTTTTCTTTTTTTTTTTTAACCATGTTTTAATTATTTACAGTGTCTAATGTTTATTTAATATTTTTTGGGGGACAGATTCTGTGAAACACTGAAATTTGTAAAAAGAAAAGTAGAAGATTTAGTAGCACCCTGAACACTCAGGACTAACTAAGAGGAATTTTTAATATAAGTAATAGAAAGTAGACTAAGAACCTCAGATTGTAAACTATGCTTACATACATCTTAAATTCTCCATAATCCTGTACTTCTTAAATCTATGTACTGTGTAACACCTAGTTGCAAATTTGTAAGTGAATCTCATTCATTTTATATTTATACACTTGCGAATAAAATATCTACTGTGCTAGGCCTTTGCAACACTTAAAGAAATCGCCTACACAAAAGCATGCATAGACATAGTCTGAGAGAAGATATTTATACCTAATACATAAATACAGATTATTCCTGTGGTCCACACAGAATCACAATGAGAAGTTATTTCGAGATTTATATATATTTTCCCAAGTTTTAACATACTACGATCAATGTATTATTTAATGTTATGCAGCTAAATATGAAAGTTTAAGTGACAAGTAAGCACACTGATGTTTTTTGAAGTAAATATTTCCTACTTACATTATAGAACTGCAACATGCTATATGCACTATGAATATATGCACATAAATAACAAATGTCAGGGTGGTATGTGGAAGCAAACCCAGTGACCTCAGCAGTCTCTATAATATAAACACAAGGTAGCAGGACTAGGAATCAGTTTTGATACCCTCGTTCTGGGGAGCTTATATGAGCAGAAAGCAATATATTAATCTGAAACGTGGGGGTTTTACATATTTACCATATTCCTGAAGAAGATATGTTGGTCTAAATTTATTAATTCCCTTAAAGAAAAAATATAAATCTATATTCAAAAATAAATAAATAAACAAAATGTTATGGGGTTTCTTGTGGTGTTGTTTTCCATTTAAGAAGTCCTGAGTAAAGAAAAAAATAATAATAAAATAAAATAAAATAAAATAAAATAAAATAAAATAAAATAAAATATACGTTCAACAGAAATTAGGGAAAATTTTCCTCCATATTTCTCAAAGATTAAATAAACATTTCTTTGAAATGCTAACTGCTGATAACAAATGAAAGACTTTTTTTTTTTTTTTTAATATAATCATGACAGTTTTTAGAAGTTCTGCCTCAGACACAATGACCAGGTGTGCTGGTTTTACCTTGCTAGGCAGCTGAACTCCACCACAACCACTCTCTAACTCACCCTCCTCAGAAGAGAAGGAGAAGAAGAAAAGGAAAGAAACAACTCATGGGTTGAGATAAGGATAATTTAATTAAAGGAAGAATAATTATTACGGGAAAATTATTATGAATTAAATAATTTGACTAAAGGGAAAAGTGAAGATGGAGAAGGAAAAATTATAAATAACAATAATAACAATATATATATATATTAAAAAAAAAAAAAAAGCCCATACAGAACATGTGGAAGTACAGAGGAAGTAAATTTCTCTCTCTCTACTTCCCACAAACGAGCAATGCTTTACCACCCCCAGCCTGCTGGCTTTGTGAGTGTTAGAGGGAGTCCTGATGCTGTGCCAGCACTGCTCAGCAGTAGACACAACACTGGTGTGATACCAGTGCTATTCTAGCTACAAATGCAGAGCACAGCACTGTATGGGCTGTTGCAGGAAAAGTTATCTACATCCCAGCCAGACCAAGTACACCAGGACTCCTGTTTATATCTTCAAATGAGCTACTGATTTCTAATTTAAAGTATATTAATAAAATATGGAATTACTAGATTTCACTGTGCTATACTAGATCTTGTAAATGCAACATGCAACAGAATAAGATACTGGAGCTAAATCACAATATCACTTCAGTATTGTTCAACACCTTTGCTAACTACCTGGACAATGGGACAGACTGATCTCTTGCCAAGTTTCCAGACACTGGGGGATCAGTTGATATGCGGGGCTGCTATGCAGGGAGACCTCAGCTAGTTGGAGAAATGGCTTGAAAGAAACTTCATAAAATATTGTGTTTGGGAATTTTGGTAATAATATGCTGTTGTTTTTAGTTGTTGCAGAGCTGTACTTATTACACAAAGCCAAGGACTTTCCATCTTGTCATGCTGTCCTGCCAGCGAGTATGCTGGGGGTGCACCAGGAGGGGACACCGCCAGGACAGCCAGCCTAGACTAGCCAAAATTATGCCATATGGCATCATGCTCAGCCATAAAAGATGGGGAAAGAAGGAGGAAACGGGTGTGAAGGGGAAGTTTGGAGTGATGACATTTGTCTTCCCAAGAAACCATTATGTGTGATGAGCCTTGCTTTCCTGAGAGTGGCTGAACACCTTCCTGCCAACAGGAAGTAGCGAGTGAACCCCTGCTTGTTGTGTTTGCATGTGCAGCTTCTGCTTGAGCTAGAAAACCATCCCTATCTCACCTCATGAGTTCTCAAACTCCTACCTTTCTGATTGTCTCCCCCCTTCCACCTGGGGAGAGGGAGTGAGTGGCTGTGTAGTCTTCAGTTGCCTGCTGGGGTTAAACTACAGCATATTATGTCCAACCTTGGAGATATTCAAGGCCCTAAGCATTATGATCTGTTTGACTGCTATGATCAAGAAGTTGGACTAGAGGTCTCCAGAGGTCCTTTAAAACTTTGTGAATTCATATTAAATACACAGAGACTTCATCTAAAAATAAAAAGACTGCTTTAAAACTGATTTTTGCATTACAGCATTAAAATGCAAAAGACAGGTGCTCTGCATCCACAGCAGAGGCAGATAAATTGCTATTAAGTCTGGATTTTAGGCTTTTAAGCACTCCATCTTTAAAAGTCTAATTCTCATTTTTCAGAGTTTGTTAGGTAATTTGCAAGGCTTTATTAATAGTATCAATTCTAATTGAAGGATTTATGAAATAATCGGACAGACAAGGTGAGCTCTTATTTTAGAATCAACTGTTAACATCATACACAGATTCTCAATAGGTTAAATAGAGTAAGTTAATATATTTTCAATAAAAAGAAAGAAAGAAAGAAAGAAAGAAAGAAAGAAAGAAAGAAAGAAAGAAAGAAAGAAAGAAAGAAAGAAAGAAAGAAAGAAAGAAAAGAAAAGAAAGATGGAAATAACCCAGCATGTCATTAAACATAATAGGAGTCATGAAACTACATATTAATTTTTACTTTCTCATAAATAATTAGTCTTAATTTGTCTAAAATCTGTAGAAAATAATACTCACTTTCTCTGTTAAAGTCATTCTTTAAAGAGTCCATTTAAGAAAGAGAGAAAAAAAATCTCCCTATTTCATTACATGCTTTGTGATTTATTTATTTATATAATTGTATGACATTATTATCTGCAGGATAATAATGGCAGTGAGGACTTCTTAGTGCAACTATACTGTTGTATTACAAAGCTACTAACTTGAACAGTTAGAATAGTTGTCTTAGTCTGGGTTATGTGATTGGGCAAAATTGGATAAAATCTGTGGATAGGTATTAACATCGGACAAGTCTAGTAAAGATAAGGTTTTGACACATCTCTTGCTCTAAATGTTTACTTTATCTCTATATAAAAATGTTTACTTTATATAAAGTCTTCTAGATGTTTCTGTTAAGAGCAAGCACTCAATTCAGTTTTAAATCTGGCACCTCCATTTCAAAATATATACACCTATACAAGCGTTTTACAAATCTCACAGATCTGGATACAAAATTTCTCCTGTCATTTTGATTTGATAATATGCAAAGTGGTGATAGTAGTAGAGGTTTATGTTTTTTAGTAGAAGTAACTAAGGATTATAACAATCCTAAAAAGAGCATTTTCATCTACAGTTCTTTAAGTCTTTAAAGTTCCTTCCCTTTAAATCACTTTAAAAAGAATATAGTAGGAAAAGGTATCAAAAAACCTTTCCACACTTTTGCAGTGAGAATAAAATGAAAAATAATTATTCTCTTATTCTCTTTCTGACAACCACATATGTTTTTTTGTGAGAGTATGTTTAAATTAAACTTACTTTATTATGAGTGGGATTCATTTAACTTCATTTTGTCCATGAAACAATTAGGTGTCTTATATTTCAGATTCCCTATACAGACACTATAACAAGAGAAAAACATCTATTTCTGTCTCAGACACTTAAATTCTAATGTGACAGAATGGAAGGGAATATAAGGTCAATCTTTCTTCCACTCAGAGAAAAATCCAATATGAATTGTTTATATTAGAAATCTAACCTTTACCCCAAGAATATATTTGTTACAATAAATATTACTTTGACCCACATGACATCATATATTTGACTTAAAAGGAGATTGAAGTGAATTGTCATTTTTTTTTCTTTTTTTTTTTTTTGGTGTTTTGTTTGTTTTAAAACAAATCAAATTGTCAGAAAAATAAGTTTCAAATACGGAAATATCTTTTCAGGTAGACAAAGTTAAAAAATTGTGCCACAAGAAGAAGACCAGAAAAGGAAAATTTCAGTACTGTATATGGTTATAATACCACCACATTTCTTGAGAGCTAATACTTACTAATCATATATTCAAAATTAATTTCTTAATTCCATCTTTCTGTCATGTCTTCTCTAGTCTTCAGTTTCTATTTGATTGTGCCCATCCTTATTACTGTTTTAAACTGTGATTTGTTCATTTGTTTGATTGAGAGAGGGTCTCTATTATCAGTCTTGATAGGTCATTTTCTGTATTGTGTTCTCTACTCACTCTTTGCCTCTTCATTCTGCTTACTTATTAATTTATTAATTCATTTATTTTTCATAATCTTTCTTCAGATTATTTTTATCTCTTTCAAAGTGTATTAACTTCTTTACTTTTGAAATAGATATTCCAGTAGAAGAGCTGATCTCCACCCCCATTAGATGTTCAATAACTACCATCATCATTTCTCATGAATATTTGTTGAGTGAGCAGGAACAATGAAGTGCTGTATAACTCTGCTATCATACCTGCAATGCAGTCTTGAAAGCTTTCTGCAAAATAAATGGAACCAGCTATCACAATTTCATTATTATTCATATATAGGATCTAAAGTACTTTGTGACATATGAAATAGATAGCTAATTTATGAAAAGAATAGATTGATTTTTCATTCTGTCATTGTAGAATTGTCACTGTTATCACTGTAAACTCAGCATTACAAAAAATCTCTTAATGTCACATCATCTTGAATACCTCATGAGGTATGATTTGTAAATGTAACAGATTACAGTGCAATAAACTACATGTATATCTTAGCTGTGAAAAAGACATACTTCAAAAGCTCTCTATTACCTAGTACACAGCACAACAGGTGCAAGAACAACAGGGTTTAGCATAAACTTGTGTGGGGTCACTTGAGAGCTTTGTTTCCTAATAAAAATACAGAAATGTTCAAAAATAATTTATTCTATTTTTTGACAGTTGGAATAACTACACTGTAATTAAGTCAATAGATCAAGTACTAGATTAAGAGCTCAAAGAAAGAGTTCCTGATGAAGAACTCCAGATTCATGGTGGGGCTGAATGAAACTTGATACTCAGTAGATTACTTATTAGGGGACACATTAGACATACAGAGTTTGTATATCTACACGGTCGGGATGACAAAAGTGTTTCAACAATAGCATTTCATATTTCAGAACTGAGTGTGTTTTGGAATCCTCTTACAGAGCTGCAGAAGCCATTAAAACAACATTTAGTTGTACCCAGAAAGACTTCCAAACACAGATCTGTCTACAGATTTTGTTGATGTGGAGTATAAAAGCATTTTGATACATCTGTTTATCAATAAGGCACCAATGTACATTTAAGCAACAAAATAAGTATTACAAATTGATCATTCCTGCTGCAGAAAAGAGCAAATTAATGCCAAGGTCAAAAGGTTTCTGATAATTCATGAGCCCAAGCAGTTTGATATGTGACTAATGTCTAAACATGACAGCTTTATACCATATGCAGGAATATGCATATGGTATAAATGCAAAAGAGTGATAAGGCAGTAACAGTAACCAGTAACAGTAACCAGTAACACTGATGCTGGGATCAATATAATAAACCTCTGGATTTCTCACTGTTACAGTGATTTCTAAATTTAGTCTTATAATGCATGCCAAGTCTAATTAAAGAGTAAAGAGTCTGAATACCAACCCTGAGACAAAATAACTGTTTTGATTAATTTGCAAATGTCTTCTGGACAGAAAAGAAATAGTAAATTTTGTTTATCTGATTACTAGATTTATTTATTTATTACTGCAGAGCACAAGATCAGGGCAGAAGCTTTAAGTTTTCTAAGTTTCTAACTTTTCTGAACCCACAGCATGTCAAACAAAACAAAACAAAACAAAAACTTAACTTATTTAAATCAACATATTCTTCTGAACTCCTATCACTTTAAATTCAGCTTCCTATAACTGTTGGCATTTCAGGTGTGCCTCTGCCTGAACCAACCCTGACAGACTGCACCTTCAAAATTCAAGCTGTCCTAGACTCCTTTACCCATATAGACAGTGAAGTCTCCCTGCATCTCTAATACTTTCTGTTTCAGAATCAGGTCACCTTGATGTTTTCTATCTCAAAACCAACCTACTACACAACTTTTCCTGAAAAAGAAAGAATCAAATGGCCACTCTGTTTTCACTCAGTCTTCTACCAACAGAAACACCGATACGTTTTTGTCTATTTTAAGCTTTAGTATCTGCTAGATCTATCAGAGATTTAGGAGAATAGCCAATATAATTCTTAAGTAAATTCTAGCCATAGAGTTAGTTTGTTGATTTTGCATGACTTTGTAGATTCTAAGTTTGTCAGTTATTATTTGAAGATTAAAATGAAAAATGTTAAAAATAAAGCATTGAGTCAGAATTTCATCAGGAACCATCCCCAACAAAAGGAGTACAACATTTTGCACCGTCAGGGTCATTAAGGTTGCCCAGTCAAGTTCTCTGTTTGCTTAACTCTTAGCTACATCATAGGCACTTAACTTGAGGTTTCATTCCTCTGTGTCCTGAAACAGTAATTAAATAATTAGGAAGTGTAAGATAGGTGAGAGGGTTTTTTTTGTTGTTTTGTTTTTTGTTTTTTTAATTTTTATGAGGAAAACAGAAGTTAGGGCACACAATTAGTAAATTGAGGCAGACCATAGTTCAAATCTCTTGTTAACTTGAAGAAGGAGATAGAATAAATACTTATACAACTTATCACATAGAAATTTCTGAGTAGTTTAGAGTCAATAACTTATAGAATGCAATATATGTCTTAGTTTGAGGTTCTGTTTCAAATACTTTTCAAGTATTCTAAATAAAAGTGCTTAGAAAGAAAATTGCCATAGTTCTGTTTCAAATACTTTTCAAGTATTCTAAATAAAAGTGCTTAGAAAGAAAATTGCCATATCATCAATATAAACTCCTGTTGAAGATCTTCCAAGAAGATCTGGAAACAGATGGAATTCTGAAATTAATTTCTGGAAGAAAAGAAAGTCAATGTTGAATGTCTAGACCTTAGACAGAGGATTGTCTTGTTTCTCTTGTTGCTGTATGGATTGTGAGAGATGAGAGAGCAACATGTGCTGTGTAACACACTGTCAGTAGCAGACTCCAGGCTACATGCTCCAAACCTTCTTAGAGCAGCAGCAGCAACCTGATTGACAATCTAAGGTGTTGGCATAGCCAACAGGTCATTCCACTGTCCAAAACCTCAAGTACTTATCTTGCAGACAGCTGGGGCCGTATCCAACAGATCTTTATAACCCTCATTGAACTTTTCTGAGTATTATTTTCCTCTAGTATTAAGCATTGACTAAATGCATCCTAGCACCAAGCTCACTAACACACCAGGACAGGAAACAGATTGAAGAGGAGGTGTGTACTGGAGCAGGAAGGGTTACACTCCTGAGCAGTAGCCCTCCCTGATGTCACAGGGACTCCAACTTGTGTGGAGTTAAAAAAATAAAAAAAAATAGACATGCAACACAAAGTTTGAAGGTCTTGACACTTCAACTATCTTTATGATTTTCTGTACTTTGACTGTTGTCAAATGAAAGGTTAAGTCAAGAATTGTTTTGTGTTGAAAACCAAGTTCAATGAGTTACAGGTGTCTTATGCATTTGTGAACCTGTCTAGTCCTTCAACAGTGATTTCACTACCTGTCCCAAGGCTCACAGAAACAGACAAGCAACAACTTGTATTGAGCATGGAAAAGTGCATGAAGGAAATGGCTGCAAAGTCCTTTACAAGGTACAACCCCAGTTTGTCAAGGTAAGGCAAAGGAACATTTCCATTTTGTTACGATCATCTTGATAATAAATAAGCAGTAACATTTTTGTGTGGTACTGTTCTCTTAAACCTCTGTTGCATTATTCAAAGACACATGCACAGGTTTATACACCCACATCCACACATAAATCAAAAACATTTTTTTCTGTGAAAGTGTCACCAGCAAAAAAGCATTAGGCCTGAACCTGACTAGCAATCTTTTGATAACTATTATTACCAAAAGCTATAGAAAGCAAAGCCATGCCTAGTAACCTCCATACTATTCTCTAAGTACACATTTGACAAGTGGGAAATCCAAGTGAGAAATTGTAGGGATTTGGGGGAAAGGCTTTTACCCTCTGAAAATGACTACCAAATCCTGCAGCGTTATCATGGCTATGCCTGATTTGCAGTCCACCCAGGAAGGAAGCTTCCCACAGCATAGGGAAGAAGGGTCGGTACAGGATCCAAGCTGCCCACAGCTGCGTGTTCATCCAGAAGCCCGTGCAGGGCTGAGGGATCTACCCAGGTACAAAGCCCCCTACAGAAAATGTCCAAGGGGTCCAGACAGGTGACTGGAGACCAGCAAAGCACTGCTTAGGAGTCTTGTGCTGAGCTGAAAGGGGCACATGGGCCCATAGGTGAGGATGTGAAGCTGGCCAGGGCCTGCAAGGCCTACTTAGTGTACTCAGGATCCTGATATAGGGAAAGATTTCATACAGAAACTTTGAAAGGTAACAGAAGCAGATTAAGTTTTAAGAAGCTGGAAAAAGCTGATCTTTTAAAAAAATGTTTTACTGAATTCGCTGCTCTTGGAAAGACTGAAATAATTACTTAAATTTCTCTCTGCACGGAGTTGACATCAAGGACCTTATTCTTAGCTATCAGAGACAGATATTTTTAGCTATAGTTTATTGTAATTTCATTTAACATGTAGGAGAGTTATTAGTCACCTTGGGGAGGGAGGGGAGAAGGGGAGTTGAGAGAGGAGGAGGAAGTGGGGAAAGAAAAGAGAATAAATATGGACAGTGCCTTGAAAAAAAGAAAAAGAAAAGAAACATAATGTTGTCTGGTTTGTGTTTGCATCTCATGCCACATATTCATAGTTTTTAGTTATACCCCTGTCCATGTTTGATGTATTTTGGAGTTTATTAACCATTTAACTCCATAGACAGTCTGTTCAGTGTAGATTCACCTGTTCCTTGTGTGGACTTTTCATGACCAAACAACAGATGGAGTTTTGAAAGAAATCACAAAGTCTTGGTTGACAGAGATGCCAAGTCAAATGTTATTATATGGTCATAACATTATTTTTATTTTATATCGTATATAATTTTTTATGATATCTGGAAATTTTATAGTTCTGTATTTCAACAGTAATGGTTTGTATGACTGGTAATTACAAGTTTTAGAGTGCTTTTTGCACAACTCAAGTTGGAAAACACAGACTACTTGGCTAACTGCATACTAAAATATTAATTCATTGAAATTTTATTCAGAATTTGAATCCAGATTATTTTGTTTAACAATCAGTAGAATGTATAACGGTATTTAGTGGCAATTCTTAATGGAACCTCTTTTAAAAATATCTTTTACATTGTAATCTGGTATAGTCTGATGAATTTTTGTGGGGGGAAGTGTGGAGGTAGAGTTCTCTTCAGAGGGACTTTTTCTGATTTTACTGTCAGATACATTTTATACCTTTGCACATGTAGGTTTAATCATATGATCTAACTTGCTTAACTTTTTTGTTGTCAATTTACTTCAGATATTTTTAACAAAATGCATTGTGATGACTAAACATAGTTTTTATTATGACTTCTTGGACAACATTAAAAGCTACTTTTTCCCAGTTCATAAGTAGACCTCTTTTTCCACAAAATTACAATCTTCAGTTCTGAATATCTATTCTCTCTTAAGCACTTGCTTATAGCTCTGGCACTGAGTATGAAATCCAGCCCCAAATAAATTAACTTATGGTTTCAGATAATTGCTGGAAAACAGCATAAAATAGACACTGTGACAGCATGTGATCGTGCTGGCAGTGCATTCCAGCTGGGGAGGAAGTTTTATTTATTTACTTATTTATTTATTAAACCTTAGTGTCTTTCTTTTCTTTTCTTTGTTTTTTAATTACTGAATTATTATTTATTTTATTCTTTTGGAACTAAAAACTTCTTTAAGCTTTTTGTACTGGATCTATCCCTGTTTCAGACGGCATCAGGGAGAAAGAAATAGCTTTTCAGGAAAAAAAAATAAAAATCATTAGGATCTTGGATCACACACAAGGGCTACTCGTGCATTGAAAATCCTAATGATCATAATCCTGATGATGCATATTTTAATACCATTTCTACTGAAAAGATCATTAAGAGGACCTGAATGAAAATACATTTGTTTAAGTAGATTCTATACAGAATACTCACAACCTGTTCTGTTAAGGATACAGTTGTATACAGTTGTGCAGTATTGAACAACACTGCTGGTTTGCCTTGATTTTGCACTCTGGGTAAATTGGAATCCTCTGAAGAGAGGAGGTATTGCTCCCGTCTTTTTTATTTATTTATTTATTATTATTATTTATTTGTTTTTTTTTTTTTTCTTTTCCTGTCTTTTACAATTGTCACAGTTTGTATGCATATGTATATTTGCATTGCAGCCTTACCATTTCAAAACCCTACAATGTTCTGGGAGTTCTTAAACACAGGGCAAAATCCTGACAAATGGTTAAGTCAGAAGGTGTTTAATCTGTTTTTTAATCTATTTGAAGCATTCATTCTTTGTTGATCTGTTGCTTCTTCTTCTGTTCTTTTGTACTATAATTGAACAGGTTGGCATTGATACAGAACTGACCTTAGTATTGATAATATTCTAAGCTTACACATAAGCTGTTACTCTAATATTTGTTAAGACTATCAAAATTTATGAGTTAGGAAAGCATTATACTATTGGTCACTTGCAAAAAGTTACAGAACCTTAGTCAGTAAACAGCTTCTGTTTCAACATTACACCTTCCGAAAGCACAATGGGAATACAGAGAAAAAAGAGGATCCAATTGTTATTTTAATTTTCTTTTTCAGGCTTTATTGCCTTTATGAAAGTGAAACTAGAGAACCTGAGACTGCACAACTGAGTATGTCCAGTCAATAACTGAAGTTCTAGTTGATGCTTTTTTTTTTTTTTTTCCACAATCATATACATGTATAGAAGACTGAAGGATGAACATTGTTTCAGTCAAATCTCTTTGCTAGATCTGTCATTTATATATGTGGGATGCAAAAATCCATATATTCAATTTGAAAAATTACAGCTTGAGAAAGATGCTCTGGATTCCAGTGGTGAAAGATTTCTAGGTTAGTTACAGAACATGAAAAAATATCAGTGATCAAGTATAAATCTAGTTTGATATGCCTTCAAGGAATTTCACTTACATAAGTGTATTTTGGCCATTCTATCAAAATATCACTTCTTTCTAGGTACATTTTTGTGATGTATTCATTCCATTAAAAGGCAGCATATCTTCCAAAATATCCTTCTTTCCTATGGTACAGATTACCTAACATAAAAAATAACTTCAATAACACTCATTAACTGAAAATACAAGATGCATAAGTGACAGGAGGCCAAGACCTTGGAAAAACAGATGATACATCCAAAAATAACTTCACACTTATATTTATGCATTATACAGTAATCTAAGTGTGGTAAAAAAGTAACAGTCTTGAAGTCCTAACCTGTTCCTACAGAAAAAATCTCATCTTGTATGTGTGTTTATGTATGTAAGCATGTATCTATGTACATCTATAAAGAGTGGCTCACAAATTACACAATGGAAAGTACTGATACTGAAAATGAAGAGCAGCAGAAAATCCACCCCCAAGTTGCATTAATGCAATATCAGAGCTTGTCACAGGAAACAGAGCACAGAATACCTATGGCATCTAAAGTATTTACCATGGGGTAATAATTTTTGCAGTCACATGACAAAATGTCAAACCTGTTCTGTTTTATTCTGTTTTGTACCAAATACAAATAATATATAATAAATATAACAATATTCTCCAAAATAACTGTTGGAGAATACTACAAAAGTAGGTTGATTCTGTCCTACATGTAAAAGATATTCCACTGCTGCAGGATGAACTTTGTATGTATCTGAAGATACAAATGTCACACCTAAATGGTTCCACCAAAGTAATTCCTGTATACCTCAGCTGATGAATTTGCCAGTCACATAGCAGTTTGTGTGTAGTTCTCTGTAAGAGTGCCAAAAAAGACTGCTGAATAATCGATGTAGTGTATGAATTCACAGACTTTTTTTTCAGGGTGAAATCTCCACACGGAAAATGGTTAGGGAGATGTTTCTTTGCACAAAGAAAACGAAAAGTACTAAGTCCTGCTCTTACACCATTTTGCTCACACATTTGTAATAAAGGAAATGCAGGGAAGAGAAAGCTTAACTGAGATTTTGAGATTTTACTCTTTATCCAGCCTGTTATGAAACATAATTATGGTCCCAAAGCTTCAAGTCTCTCTAGCTACAAGCTATTACCAGGGCATTTACATGGAATCAGTAACTCATAGTATTTGCCCGAATAAAAGACAAATGTCCTATGTATACTAAGTGACAATAGCTACTGAATAGTTAATGTCATTTAATATCATTTACCTGTGACATTTTTGGCATTGAAATCCCATAAATGGTTATTCCGTTTACTATTGTTAGCTATTTTAAAGAAAGGCAGTTGCTGATGGAGGGAAACAGATCTACTTAACAGCCTTAACAGCTTCTTTCTCTTAAGTCTGTCAATGCTATTAAAACAAACAACAATAATAATAATAATAAAAAAAAAACTTCAGGAAAAAGAAAAAAAAGTTGCAGGAAAATAGTCATCCTCAAATTTTACATTTTACATCATTAAATATAAAGGCCTCCTCTCATGGTTGAAAGAAATCGGCAAACAAGGAAGCATTAAGACATGAAAAGCTTGTTCTGCTACGGAATAGACACAAGAAGAATAAATCCTATTTTCTGACTTCATAAAAGTGAAAACTGGAGAAAATAAAAGAAATAAAAAGTAAAATATGATGTTCAGTGTCAAAAAATCTTCCTAAATGACTGTGGTGAATGTGTCTTTCTTTGAACCACAATTAAAAAGTGAATAAAGAAACATTTACCAAACTGCATGGCTATAAAAAGGCACTAAACATAATTTCAGAAAACTGATTTGTGAGTGTTTAAGCTTTTAGCCATTTCAAGTAATCAAAGTAAGCACTATAATTCTAGACTGGAAACTATTATTGTCAAATTTAAGCCATCCAGGTTAGTATCTGATGCAAGTTATCTATGCTTTTTTTCCATCATCCACATGAACCAGCACTGTGGCCAGGTGGCGAAGGCCATTATCACCCTGGCTTGTATCAGAAAAAGAGTGGCCAGCAGGACTAGGGAAGTGATCATCCCTGTGTAGTCATCACTGTTGAGACTGCATCTTGAGTAGCATGTTCAGTTTTCAGCCCCTCATTACAAGAAAGGTATTTAGTTGCTGTACTATGTTCAGAGAAAAGTGACAAAGCTGTTGAAGAAACTAGATAACGAGATATATGAGGAGCGTCTGAGGGCACTGGGGTTTAATCTCAAGCAAAGGAGGCTAAGGGTAGACCTCATTGCACTCTACAACCTATCTGAAAGGAGGTTGTAGAAAGGATGGTGTCAGTCTCTTTTCTCAGGTGACAAGTGATAGGACAAGAACATCCTCAAACTGCACCAGAAGATGTTTAGATTAGATATAGGTTAGATATGAGGAAGAATTTATTCACAGGAAGGATTGGAACTCCCTCCCTACCCCTAACTTTTACAAAATTATTAATTTTGATGCCTTGTAAAGGACTGTGTTGGACAGGTCTGGATAGAGACAATTCTAATAGTACCAGCTCTAATTACAAATACTACTTAAATTATAATTATCTTTATACTGTTTGCATAATATATCAGCTTCTCTAGGCTTGTCCTCCTTCCCCATTTTATTTGGTGAAGAATGCTCTCAGTTGTTAATTGCTACCAGATAGAAATTTTTTTTCTGTATTTGCTGGGTGAATTATAAAGAAGAAATATCAGGTATATTAGTTAATTATCACATTAATACATTAAATTATTATATTATCATCATATTACATATATTATATCATAAACTACATTATTATTATAATGTATTAACCATATTACATTTGTTATAAATGTTAAATTAATTATATTGTATTATTATATTGTATTATTATATTAACACATTATAATTATTATATTAATACAAGTTATATTACAATATAAATGGTGAATATTTTCACTTATTAAATGAATTATAGATGCTGAATTGTGTAGGAACAGTTGATAAAAAAAAAAAAAAAACTTTAAGGAAAGCTGAACTAAAAATCTCTTTCTACAAAATGAATTAACAATTAAGGAAATAATATAAAAAGTCAAGCATTCTGGGTCTTCAAAGGGTTTGAATTCCTTCAAGAGGAATGCTACTAAACTACAACAGATATTGTAAAAGCACCAATAATCCACTTAAATACTCATACTCTCTTCCACAAAATGGCAAGAGGAAAGTAAAAGCAGATACCTCCCCTGTGTGAGCTTTCTGTTTTTTAATTACACTGCAGCTAAAGTACGCAGACACCATCTGTTTCACTCAGACAACATTATAGATTCAAAAAAAGTACATGGAAGATTAAAACAAAATTACATAGAATTTCTTTTTCCTCCCTCTACTCAAATATAATTCTTTCCTGGTTAGTAAAATAGTATGGCCAGAAGCCTGTGCAGGCATTCAGAGGGACCTGGACAGTCTGGAGGGTTGGGCCGAGAGGAACCTCATGAAGTTCAACAAGGGCAAGTGCAGGATCCTGCCCCTAGGGAAGAATAACTGAATGCACAGGCTAGGGGGTGACCTGCCGGCGTGCAGCTCTGCAGAAAGGGGCCTAAGGGTTGTTGTAAAAAAAATTAACCATGAGCTAGCGGTGTGCCCTTGTGGCCTAGAAGGCCAATGGCATCCTAGCTTGCATCAAGAGGAGTGTGGACAGCAGGTTGAAAGAGGTGATCCTCCCCTTCTACTCAGATCTGGGGAGGCCACACCTGGAATATTGTGTCCAGTTCTGGGCTTCCCAGTACAAGAGGAATGTAGAACTTCTGGAGAGAGTCCAGCATAGAGCCACAAAGATGATTAAGGGATTGGAGTACCTGTTTTATGAGGAAAGACTAAGTAAGCCTACTTAGCCTAGAGAAGAGATTGATAGGGGATCTTATCAACCTCTACAAATACCTGAGGGGACAATCTAAAGAGGATGGGGCCAAAGTCTTCTCAGTGGTGGCCAGTGATAAGACAAGGGGTGATGGGTATAAACTTAACCACAGGAGGTTTCATTGCTATCTGAGGAAGAACTTCATTACAGTTCAGGTGACAGAGCACTGAAACAGGCTGCCCAGAGAGGTTGTGGAGTCTTCTTTGGAGATACTCAAAACCTGCCTGGATGCAATCCTGTGTAACACGCTCTAGGTGATCCTGCTTGGTGGGGGGGGTTGGACTAGATGATCTCTGGAAGTCCCTTCCAACCTCAACCATCCTGTGATTCTGTGAATTAAAAACTATTCATGGCTCCAATAAAAGAGAGAAGAGGCATTCTTTCACTACAACTTAGCTATATTTTACTTTGTCCTCTCATTCACACACTTGATTCTTCCTTCAAATCACTGTATGCATGTCCACATGCATTTTTCATATACATAGAAAGAATGACATTAGGGGGAAAAAGGACTTAGACAAATATCAAATACAGAAAGCACAACAATGTTAATAATGTTACCATTAAAAGTACGAGTCTCTGTATCAACTAAATTATAAACATTGCTACTGCTAGACAAAATGATATTATGAGATGAGATCTTGCTACACTTGAAAAATATATATATTTCATTGATCAGCAGTGAGGTCAAAATGGACCTTATTTAATGACTTCTATTTCAACATGAAAAGTGTCTAAAAGGATTTAATAACAGTTAAATAAGTGTTTAGATTTGTCACTATGCTGCCAGCTTGATTAATCCAATAAGATGAAAGAAATAGTGCTAGAAGACAGAAAGGAGAAGGACACTACTCTTCCTGCAGTGCTATTTCCTGTTTCATCCTATACAAGTGCAACAGGAATTAAAATTCTGCACAGATGTCTCTGAAAGCAAAAACTCTTATGGATTAGAAAAGGATGAAGTTGTTAACATGCTTACAACACCTCCTTTGTGAAAAACGCTAGTCATAATTATAAGTATTCCTATGCTTTCCCAGTTGGTCTTGAAATAAAGCCAAATTAGTAAATGACATGGATTTGTATTTATTCATTTTAAATAAAAACATAGCTTTAGAACAAATCTGATAGTTTGGACCAACTCTTTCCTTACTGAAGTTAGAAATGGTGTCACCAATTTCAGCATAATAATAAATAAATCCATCAACTTACTTGAAAACTGTATGGCAAACCCAGATTTGCTGATATAAAAATCTGTGTCAAATTGGATAGTTACTATGTTGAGTGTACTGTGAATGCCTTCAGGAACAAGAGATCCACTAATTTCCTTGAGTAACATCTCGTTCTCAGGTGGTCCATCCCAAACTCGTAGAATATCATGTGATGCCTCAGTATCAAATGCAAGAAACTGAAGGCTGTAAGAACACCATGATTTTATTGTCATTTTTACATTATTTAACAATGTATCTTTAGCAAAACAAAAACAAAACAACTAAGAAAGCAAATAAACTTTGATTTTCAAATGTATTTTTTTTTTCCTCAATATTTTTATACCTGTATCATTGGATGCATAAAAGAGAAAAACAGAAATATATTTGAAAGCTAAATTCTTTCACAACCAGTATTTGAATTTTGTGAACCATGAAATGAATACATATTGCTTGAGCCATTCAAATAATATATAAGCATCCACAGACTTTTCAGAAAATATTTTTTATCTTAAAACAGCATTATGAACTGTATAATTGCATTCTCATTATTATTATTATTTTTAAACCAGATTTCCAATTAATATTTTGTATGTCTTTGAAAATGTTAACAACAACAACAACAAAAAAAAAAAACACAAGTAATTTTAAGGGTTGATTAGACAACACAAGACTACATATTGAAGTTTAGAATGAGAAAAATACTGTTCCTGAGCTGCATCTTAAATCCTAAATCCCTTTCTTCCTCAACTATACATGCAAGATTGCTTATTATATAATTCAAAAAGATTTGTTATAAGATTCATTTTCAATACCTGACAATATTTCCTGGGTCTACTTCAATCACCCACATGCAACGTAGATTATTATCATAGGGAAAAGGATAGCCAGGAGATAAGATTCTTCCTGATGATTCTCCTTTAAAACGGCCTCCACATTCAGCTGATGAAAACACCATTGCATAATGTTACAGATAGTTTTCCATGTGAGCAATCAATGATGAGATCTACTCCCTTGCTAAATAAGTAACACAGCTGAAACACAACACACCTGACTGTATGTCCCAAGATTGTATGACAACATATAAGATCTTCAAGTAGTTTGGGAAACAAACCTGCAAATGTGTTTTTACTTGAGTATTTTTGTATTTTCCTTTCATATCTATGGTCTTTCTAATAATTTTGAACACACAATAATTAAGAAGTATACTATGTTTAATGAAAGAAACAAAGATTGTTACTTAAAAAGAGAAACAAACAAAACCACAAGAACACAACATCACTCTAAAACAGTCAGATAAAATTAATAAAACTGCAAAGGAATAAGTAGGAAATTAAAAAAGAAAAAGAAAAAGAGAGAAAATACACTAAATTAAAAATTAAAGCAGGCTATTCAGAGAGGAAATCAGACTTTCAGTTTAGAAAATTAGAAAATTAAAAAAAAAAAAAAAAAAAGTAAGACTTCTTACCTGAGACTCGTCCTCATAGTGAAGCTATAATATTTCTTAGAGGATAATAGATGGTAAGTAGATCCCTGTTAGTTGGCATTAGCCAGCCAATCACTAGGCAAAATTCAGTATATAATAACCTAGATACCTAATCTATGAGATTTTTATTTTATTTTGTAATCCCTTAGGCCTTTAAAGTTTTCTTATTTCCCCTTCCTTCATTTTAAAGTTCCTCTAATGCTTTCTCTCTTGTGAAGTCCAAAGCCAAAATACTGTTTTTATTAAATCTCTTTGGATAGTTCAACTGCAGTTTTATTTTGATTTAATATCACCTAAAATATTTAGTTGACAGATTTATTATGATCAGTGAATTTCCTGATAAAATGTAATTGAAATCATGAAGTATTTTCCTGAAATAATAAAAACTTTTTTTTAGAAGACAGGTGGTATTTCATATCTTTTTAAACACTCTGCCAATCTGTTAATTCCTAAAATCCTTTAAAAACAATTTTTTAAAAATAGTATTTATTCAACTCATATGATAGAATAGTCTATTATTCTTCCAGTGGAGTAAGGATATAAATAAATTACACAATAAAGAAAAAAGCGTTCATTGGCAAACAATGAAATAAAAAAATAATTACATTTTGTCCAGGACCATCGAACAACGGTACATTTATAAATTCTAATTTTCACAGAGGATTACTGGTTTGTTTTTTATTGGGACTTTAGCAGGTCCCTCTCTCCCCAGTGGTTTATTTCCTCCTCTTCAGCAAGTTACAGCTCCCTATTTTTGCTGGTTGCTGACTCAGCCATGACAGTATTGACTTCTCAGAAAGCAGAATCCTCACTGATGGCAGTGAGAAGTAACAACGCAAAACATCTTCTCCAGTTTGCTCACTGTGAAGACAATCCTAATAAGAATCTTAATTCTTTCAGAATGTCAATTTTAGAGATTCAAGGATTTCAAGTTAAAGGAAATACTTAGTAATCTTTATATCTTCTTGCAAATTCAGTAGATAGTACTCTGTACTATAATGTTTACTATGTTTAAGATTTATGAATACTAGAACTGCTTGGAAATACTTTTATTTTATTATTTTTTTTAAGTGTAGTTGTGCCTCATGTATTGTGATTTTGCATCACACATGGTACTTTGAACTGGATGGGTAAGTAACTTCTGTTAATATCAGAATACATAGATGTGTTCAGAATAGCATTAATTTAAAACTGAACAAATTTACACTATAGAGAGGTTCACATTCTAAACAGGTTCATCTACACAAAACATTTAGGACTAATTATAATGTAGTTTTCACAAAGAGTCTGGTGACAGCACAAAAGATAGTTGCTTAATTTCTTTAATTTTTTAAAAGACAGTGATCTGAATTGGACAGTGAATCAGTATTAAAATAAAAAAGAATATGAAGACCATCAGGATATACAGCATATCATCATTTTTAACAGAGGACCAGCCTCACCTGTAGATTTCAGTTTAGTGATTTTTTTTGTTAGTTTATACCAATTCTGAATCCAATTCACTTTGTAATCCAAAACTGACCAAGCTTTTCATTTATATTCATCTATGTTGGAGAGGGACAGCTGAATAATTAAATCCCAAGACAGTTTGTATTAATCATTTTTGGACCTTCTTCCAAACTTCCTTCTTCCAAGGAGTCAACAATGTTTATTTCCTATATACATGAGCTGCTCTAGAGATTCCCTTCCTGTAGCCCTTCTAGATGTAAAATATATATTATGTTTTGAGTATTTTCTTGGAAGGATAAGGATGTTGAATCTCCCACAGTTGGTGAAAATAGTGCACAGTACACAAATAGATCATTAATCATTAAAAACATGAAGGAATAACTTTAGGCAGATTTACCTTGATCTGTTTTAAAATTAAGCAAGAACTCATTTATTTCTGTTACTAAGGTGATATATCCTATGATTTTTAATGTTAAATAATAGAACTGAAAATATTATTTATTGATGAAACTTTCGTTTTCAACTTTCTTGGACCATCACATTTTATTTTATTTTATTTTATTTTATTTTATTTTATTTTATTTTATTTTATTTTATTTTATTTTATTTTATTTTATTTTATTTTTAACTTCCATCGTATGTTCTCTCTGTGCCTCCTAGCTGCTTCTTACACTTTCCAGTGCCATGCTTTCCTCCTTATTCTACTGTTACAAATATTCCAAATAATGTAGAAATTAGTTATCATTGGGTATATTCAAATATTCAAATTTGGGACTTAAGCATTTATTCTTTAATAACTTCTTTCAGAGAACTTTTCAGTTCTTGATTGTTGTTTTATATATGTTGTTTTATGAGCTCTATCTCTTGATAAAGATATGCCAAAATACATTGTTTTCTGTCAAACTTAAACTGAAAACAAAGTGCATGTCATCCCTTGCTTCCTCTATTCACTCATGTCTCATTTCCTCTAAATAATTATGAAAAAAAGAAAGAAAAAAAAAAAAAAAAGGAATACTAGAGTAGTTTAGTCTTGTGTTATTTTTGCTTTCTCAAGGAAGGAATTGCAGGTGACCGCAAAACTTATAGTTACTGTAATATTGTAATAGAGTATATAATAATGTGTTGTTATTCATCACAGAAAAATTACAGAAGTGATAAAAATACAATATGCCTAATATGATCTTAGTATCTTCATTTTTTTCTTTTAATTTATTTTGTAGTATTTATATATAAACATATGAAAAGCTTTTTCTACTGTAATGTTATTTAGATACAGTTAGGGAAAACTAATTTTATAGCCCATCATTAAAATTATATGGTCCTGATTAAGCTTTTTATGTTGTCTATTTGCTGACTTTAACAAGACATTTACATATTAGCAATTTCATTATGCATGTTTAATAATTACTTTTTATTTTTTTCTTTCCTTTTTTAACCCCCAAAAAGGTAGCACCACTCACATATATTAGGTAAGGTCTAGTTAAATAGATCCGCCAAGGTGCATGTATATTCGTGTCTTTGCAAAACACAAGAGTATTTTTTTTCCTTGCTTATATTCAGATAGCAGTTTAATTAAAAAAAAAAAAAAAAGGAAATAAATAAATAAATAAATAAAGGTATACTACCAATACACGATGGCAGAGGATAGTCCCATGCCCTTCTTTCTCCAGTCATACACTTTAGAAGGCTACTTCCATGCAATGTGTAACCTGGATTACATCCATAAATTATAGTGCTTCCAGCAAAATGACCTTGGTCACTGATTTTATATCCAAACTGTGGCACGCCAGGGTCTTCACAATGTGAAAGCTCAAAACCTGCAGTAAGAATAACAAACTGTAGTTAAAAAATCAAACTCATAAATACATTGATCAAAAAATAAGATTTTCTGTTTTCTAGCAGAAATCAAGTATTTTTAGAATTCAGGCAGCAATATATTTAAGGTTTCTTTTCTGTTTCTAAATAGTCTAAGTAGGATAATTGTCTGTACATCTCTGTCATACTTCAGAGTGTAACTCTACTACTTTCAAGCTGAGCCTGCCAACCAAACTGTTGTAACATCTTTTTTTTTCTAAAAGCTCAGTTAAAGACTGAGGAGGGAATTCATGATAATTATCAATCAGTTCTGAAATGATATTATAATTTATAAAATGGCAGTTAAAATGACTGCCTGTTTATTTTGATGACAATCTAGTTTGTGAATGGACATTTGTAGGCTCATAAACAAGCCTTTGAAGGAGATTTGTTATTGTGCACACCAGTGTACACCAGTGGCAGAATAGCACCTATGGCACAAAAGAAATAGTGGTATTCATAACTTCCTACCCTAATCCTGCTTTCAGTAGTTTGTAAATTTAATCACTAAATGCAGGAGGCAACAATGATGATGATGATAGAGTGAATTCAAGCCAAATATTCGGGCACTTCAGAGAATTAAAGCTGTGGAGCAAGACTTAGAATGACCGAAACATTATAAATAAGTAAAACATTACAGGGAAACATATGGGGAAACATAACCTATAATTTGGGCAAAAGACTCTCTACTCCAAATAAGTTTTCCTGCTATTAACTGAGAAGCAGTTCAAAACCTCTTTGTTCAAGACCTCTTTGTTCAAAAACCAATATTTTTTAACAATATCATGCAGCTCAAACTGAGTGCAGCTAAAAAAGACACTTTGTGTCAGTTTGACATTCCTTTATGTAGCTGACATGGGAGCAAATGAAGGGCTTTTCATATGTGCATTGTTCATTGAAATCATTTACACAGTATTTGTCCAGCTGGCCAACAGTTGGTACAGTTGGTAGCCTTTCATCATCTCTCTGCAGGTACTGAATCACTACTACTTGTTAATTGAAAAAAGGTTCATTATTTTATTTTACAGACAAAATGGTTTGGGTTGGATACGCCTGTTTGCTCATATGAGGAAAAAAGTAGGTCAAATGCCATATCTTCACAGTTCCTTCAGCTCATTTCATGTCTCACTGAAAATGGCTTACCTCCTGAAGAGTCTCCATAACCTCTGAGCTGAACTTTTATCAATCTTAGATGAGATATTGTTTCCAGTATAGATCACACTGCAGAATCTCTAGAAGAGGCTAATATGAAGCCCATGTGAAGAACCCTTTTAATACTGCCAAACTATATATTTATTGACCAGTTAGAATTTCCTGTTTTCTAAGAGAAAATGTTGAACACAGTTCAACATTCATAGTGTGTGAAAAGAAGTTAAAATGTCTTGATCCCTGAGATGTCCTCCTGTATGGACAGCCTAATTAGAGATAAAGCACAAAAGTAGTCTTTTTGACAGATCACTTCCTTCTTAAGGATGAGAGAAAACAAAACAAAACAAAAACAAAACAAAAAACTAAAACAATATCAACAAATAGAAACAAAACAAAACAAAACAAAACAAAAAATCAAACGTAATTCCATTGCCTAAGCATAGGTACTAGCAGTGTTCAGGTGGTTCAGGTGCCCCAAGTGTAGGAACTACTGGAGAGAGTCCAATGAAGGACCCCTGAGATGATTAATGGACTAGAGCATATCTCAGATGAGGAAAGACTGAGATAGCTGGGACTTTTCATCCTGGATGAGAGAAGGTCCAGGGGGTCTTTAGGGTGTATAAATCCTAAAAGGTGTAAAGGAGTTGGAGTATACTTTGTACATATGGGATTGACTAACTTTTTTTCATTGTAGCCCATATGGTGCTGTGGATTAGGTCGACCAAACCGGTGTTGATAGCATACCAAATCTTTCTGCAATTGCTAAACATGGATATCTTCTCTGTTCCTCACTCCGCCCCACCAGGGAGTAGGCTGAGGGTGGCAAGAAGTTGGGAGAGGTACAGCCAGGACAGCTGAACCCAACTGATCAAAGACAAATTCCATTCCACATAGTGTAATACTGAGCAATAAAGCTATTTTTATAATCTTTCCAAAGAGGTCGCTGTTCAGAGACTGGCTGGGAATTGGTCTGTTTGTGGGAGATGATGAGTGAACTACATTTGCACTGCTCTCTTTCCTATACAACTCACTCCAAAAGTTTTTTCTCACTTTTGTTCCTTAGGTTCTGTCCTATGTCAACCATTCTGTAATACTTTTGTACCGATACTGAGCAATACTACAATTAATGAAGGGAGTGCAACTATGAGAATTAATTCCATGCTATCTGATCTCTTCAGTTAAGGGTAGTATTTGTGAAGTAAGTTATTCATCCTATTTAATTTAGGATGTCTAAGAAACCAGCATGTATCCCATGCAGTTTCCCAATGAAGTACATATTTACAAAAGAAGATTCAGCACAGTTCAGACTAAAAACTATTAATTCAGGCTAGGAAAGTATATTCTACAGAAAACACTAAGAATGCATTAGTAAGTACTCAAAGGACAGGAAATGTTAATTATAACGTTGAATTTACCTATATAAATAAGATAAAATGAAATATTGTGACACTTGCATAGTGACGCAGAACTGAGAAGACCTATTTTTAATCATGCAGTACAGTTCTATGATATCACAGGCTAGTACATGGCATATTTAAGCAACTTTGACCTCAAAAATAATTACATGCCTTTTCAGTATCTTGAAATATTTTACTTTCACTCTGCTAGATTTATAATAGTTTTATGAGAATTAGTTTTAAAAGAATGACAGAGATGTTTTGTAGCAAAATATTTTGAACAGTTGAAAATGAATGACAGAGGAAAAAAGAAGGATGATGACACAGAATTGCCTCATAATACTGTTCTGTGTGCTAAATCTGTTTTATATAGAAGGATAATTCAGCAATGACAAAATTATGCATAAAAGAAGTCACGTACACCATGTGCCAATTGACACATGTAACTATATACATTTTCAGAAGTTGCCATGTGATATACAAGATGAATATAGCTGTATCCTGTATACACTCTAAGCCACAGATCTGAAAAGATTTAACCTCTTCTAATATCTATAGTTTAATTTTGTCAGTTGATGTAGAGATAAAAAAGATTTGTTTGGAAAGTTTCTTAATCATTTGGGTTCCAAATTGGATTGTTTTAAACAATAATCCAAACTCAGAAATTGCTAGTCTAATGTAGTTTGTATTGTATGTGAGACTTAAAAATAGAATTTTACATATAAAAAGTCTTTATGAAGTAACAGCATTAGATTTCAAATTTAAAACTACTCATCTGCTTAAATACTTTCCTGTCCTCATACCCTTACTTGAAAATTATCCCATTGTTTCCTTATCATGTCCAAGACCGAAAAAAAATTCAAAATAGCTCTCCAGAAAAACACAGAGATTTTAAGTATCATACTAGACAAAGCACTCTAACATCTTTGTCGATGACGTGGACAGTGAGGTCGAGTGAACCCTCAGCAAGTTTGCTGATAACACCAAGCTGTGCACTATGGTTGACACAGTAGAGGGAAGCAGTGCCATCCAGAGGGACCTGGACAGGCTTGAGACGTGGGCCTGTACAAACCTCATGACGTTCAACATGCCAAATGTGAAGTCTTGCACCTGGTCTGGGGCAATCCCAAGTACATATACAGGCTGGGCAGAGAATGGATTAAGAGCAGCTCTGAGGAGAAGAAGCTGGGGATGTTGGTGGATGAGAAGCTCAACATGAGCCAACAGTGTGTGCTTGCAGCCCAGAATGGCAACCATATCCTAGGCTGCAACAAAAGAAGCAGGGACAGGAGGTTAAGGGAGGTGATTCTCCCACTCTGCCTTGCTCTCTTAAGACCCAACCCCAGCTCCGGGGCCCCCAGCACGTGAATGGCTTAGACATATTACAAAGAGTCCAGAGGAGGGCTACAAAGATGATTAAGGGTCTGGAGCACCCCTCTTGTAACTGGGGTAGTCAGGGTTTTTAAGCCTGCAGACGAGAAGGCTCTGTGGACACCTTAGCAGTCTTCCAGTACCTTAAGGGGGCCTACAGGAAAGCAGGAGAGAGACTCTTTGTCAAGGAGTGGAGGAGGTACGGTAACATTTTTAAACTGAAAGAGGATAGATTTAGATTACATATTAGGAAAAAATTCTTTACCCAGAGGGTGGTGAGGCACTGGAACAGGTTGCCAAGAGAAGCTGTGGATGCCCCATCCCTGGAAATGTCCAAGGCCAGGTTGGATGGGTCTTTGAGCAACCTGGTCTATGTGTCCCCCCTGTCCATGGCAGAGGGCTGGAATTAGATGATTTTTAAGGTCTCTTTCAACACAAACCATTCTATGATTCTATGATTCTGTGATATCCTTAAAGCAAGATTTTAGTATGTTGTTTACAGGAGCTTTTGAAACAAAATTATAAAAGTACTTTATTTTGATGAGTGAAGAGTGATTTGCTGTTGATTTTATTGTTTGACTTTGGACTGCATTTTTATCTATTACTATTGTTTTCTCAAATACTTACTGGTATACACAAGTTGAAAACCTTCATCAGTGGCCTCTACATCTGAGTTAAATTCCAACCATAAATGATTTGAAGTACTACTTAGTGTCAGTCCCCTTAATGATGCGCCAGTATATGCACCCAGCAGGTGAGCAGTGTTGTCTTTGCCATCATAGATCTGTAAAACAAATACGACATTTACAGTTACTAAAACAATAAATGCATATATTTGATTTCCAAAATAACTTAGTACATTTCAATTAAGTGGGAGGATAGCTCTGCCAAGGGATAGATATATTGCTAGTCAGTCCAGAGCACTCTTCAGATATGCTGTTTGCCTCTGTTCAATTAAGTTGATTTAATTGTGATTATTTTTCAAATGCACAATTTGAAATATGACAGTTGTTTTTTGTTTGTTTGTTTGTTTGTTTTTTTCTTAAAAATAGAAGTGGGCAGAGTTGCCATATCAGCTCAATGTTTTTGAACATCTGTGTTTTCTCTTACGCTGCCAATACTGTAGTACTGGTCACAGACTATCAGCAAACAACTGTTTTGCGTAGCTGTGTATGCCTCAAGTCACTGAGGTGGCACAACAGAAAAGCTAACATCTCCCCAGTTTTGACTAATAAAATAAACATTTTTTTTCCCTGTGTAAAGAGAGAGGTTTAAATATAACTAGAAAGTAAAAGGAGACTAAGAAACAAGAATAAAATAAATAGAATAACTGCTTCTGTAATTTTAAAGAGTAATATATATGTAAATTGGAATACAGAACTTTTATTATTTATTTTTCTTCAAGAGTTGAAATGGAAAGTTCTATCAGACTACTAAATATATAAAACAATCTTTTTGTAATAATTAGTAAATTTCCTCACAAGGTTTGTTGCTCTAAGACAGACTGGTCATTGCATTCCTGTAATTCTTTAAAATAGTTAAGCTATAATTTAACAGTGGTTGCTAATCCAAGCACTATATCTTGTAGGATTTGTTTATTGACTTCTATAATCTCTAAAACTTTGAAAAATGGGCATTAAGAAAAACTCTTGCAAATAAAAAATCTGAACTCTAAATAAATTTCAAGTTGCAATACAGGGAGGTTATAAAGCTTTTCTAAATAAACATGGAATTGTCTCCAGTTCTAAATAAGATCTAATTGTATTAATTTGAAATGTAATCAAAGCTTGCATTTTTAAACAGGAATTTATACCAGAATAAAACCAAAACAAATACACCAGCAATAGTAGTAAGACAACAAAGTGAATATAAACTATGATTTCTGTTCCCCATCTGTCGGACTTGTACTCTTAAGTTCTATTTTGCAGAAATTCTCATGTCTCTAGCAAAAAGAAAGACTTTTTATTTAATGATATGCTAAAATAAAACAAATCAAGCCATTTTTAGCCACCTCTAATCAATAAATAATTGTACAGCAGTTTACAAAGCACTGCCAAATGACTTGGCGTCATTTCTAGGTTTCATTGAAACAAGCAAATAAATTCCAAAGAAATATCACACTTAAATGCTAATGTCCTTACACGGAGAAAAAAAATAAGAAATTAAAGCAGAACAAGGTACAATTAATGGTTATCAAGTAAAAAGTACTTTAAAAATATATAATAACATAAATATGGATATTTTGCATAATTTAATTTAAAAATTCTTTAAAACTAAAGTGAGAAAGGTAGTCAAACAGGACAAGAAAAAAAAAAACAACAGAAAATTACTTCTGAAATGGACTTTGTTCTGTTTCAGAAACTGAAAGAAGGTCAATTCCAGGAGAATTACTGCTATCCTGCAGTGATATTTACGTTATGACAGACTTAAAGAAAACCCAGCTTGTATTTGATGCTCTTTCTCCTAATCGCTCCAAGATACTTATTAACTAATAAAACCCAAGGATTCAGGATTTATTTTATTTTTAAACACTACATAACAGTAATCCATTTTTGGCCATGTGTGTGAATCAATAAATTAACTGAAAGAAGCTATTAATAAGTTCATAGAATAATAAAATAAAAAAAATAAGTTCATAGAATAATATAATATTCCAAGTTAGAAGGGGCCTGCAAAGATAATCGAGTCTAACTCCTGGCTCCACACAGGAGCACCCAAAAATCAGCCCCACATGCCTGAGAGTGTTGTCTAAATGCTTCTTGAATTCCAGCAGGCTCAGTGCAATTACCATTTCTCTGGGAAGCCTGTTCCAGTGTCCGACCACCCTCTCACCTTTCCCTAATACCCAACCTCAACCTCTCCTGTCCCAGCTCCATGCCATTCCTTCAGGTCCTACGGCTGGTCACCAGAAAGCAGAGATCAGCACCTGCCTCCCTGTTCCCCCTGATGATGAAGCTGTAGGCTGCAGTGAGGTCGCCACTGTATTCTCTTCTCTAAACTGAACAAACCAAGTGACCTCAGCTGCTACTCATAAATCTTGCCCTGTAGACTTTTCGTCATCTTTGTTGTCCTCCTTTGGACACAATCTAATAGTTTTATATCGTTCTTACATTGTGGCTCCCAAAACTGCACACACTATTCAAGATGAGGGCAAACCAGTGCAGTTACATGAACTTAAAGGCTTGCCAGAACTTTGCAGAAGACACTTCTGATACAAATTTTCTTCACGTTAGTTTCCCCACACATATCTATTGCCAGTTTTGTTAGCTGTACTACCGTATTAAACCTTTTCCTTTGACACTGCCTATTGTGAACAGTGGAATCTCTTCAATGTTAACAGTAATTCTACTTTATGGACTAACTAGCTGCCTCACTCTAAAATATCTCCAAGCCTATGTCATTTCAATGAAGGAACAAAAATTAAAGTACTCTAACACTTCTGAAACTCTAATTCTTTGTATAGGAGAAATACTTATAGGTGAGGGAGAGATGTGATTCATTTGAACATGAAATTTAGCCTTTTTTTTTTTGTTTGTTTGTTTGTTTGCTAACTTTTAAATATTCAAAGTAACATATACTCCTCTTCTTGTGACAGTAGGAGCTCCCTTAGTACAATAAATGGATGCATATCGTGCAATTCTTTATTTAAGTCACATTGTCTTTCTTATAATTCATTTAATTACTTTGAACTAAATACAGATTTCTGGATCTAATTTAAATGATATAATTTATGCATTATATTCCAAATCTACCATTTTTAATAACATATGTAAGTTGCAAAGAAAGTCAGAGAAGCCTGCATTCTTCTGAGATTTGCAGACCCAGCATTGTCTTTCCAACCTTCCTAACATAGATGGGTGTTTTGCTTAAGATTTTGAATGAGTTAGTAATTCAGCATCAGAATTTGATCCAGAGGAAAATCTGATTATCTGGGGATTAAGATAGCATTATTATCTTATTTTTAATATAGGAATACTCATTTTCATCAGCCTTACCAGCACTTTGGGGTTTACATCACTTGGGTAATGTATGGCCCAGGATAATCTTTATGAAATATGAGTTCATTGTTTGTATTTTCTAATGTCATCCTGTACCACTAATGCAAAGATAATTGATCCATGACTGTATAATGTATGCATAACCCAATAACAAGCCTTTCAGAAAACAGAGGTCCAAATTTATCAGGTATTTAAAGGCCTCATTTGTTAAATGATTAATTCATACAGATGAGCAAAAGCACAGAAAAAATGCATTATTATTCCTAATATCGTAATGCTACTCTGAAATATTACAGAGGAGGATGCTAGCAGGGAACGATGTCTATATAAATGTAATTTGAACTGAGAGATGTACAGTTTATTTGGAGGGAGGGGGAAGGAGGACATTTTGTTATGCTTTCCAGGGACTCCATTATAAATACATTTAAAATGAAAAATAATGTGCTTTTTTTTTTTTTTTTTTTTTTTCTCTACCAACTTGTTTGACCATCCTCTGTAAAATTTTACCAAGGGAATAGTATAGAGTGAATTTAGTGCATTTTAATCAACTTTTTTGAGGCTTGCCATTGAAACATAAAAGGCATATGGATATGAAGATCTGTGCATTTATAAAGAGAAGAAACAACATAAAATCAGCAGCTCATAGCTGAGGCTGTCAACACCTTGTCAAATATATCATTTATATCACATGCAAATAGAAGCACTAATAAAAAGACAGAATAGGGCCCATATGTTTGGACTTTTTCCTCTTCTGCATTTGTTGTCTATTTCATACTCATGTTTTCAGTATGATATTGCTAAAAGGATTATGATAGCACATGTGGAAATGCTTAAGAAACAAATTAGCAAAAATCCACAAACATTACCTCCCTTTAAAGTCTTTCCTTAAAATCCTTCAAAAACTGAATGCTGCACACATTTCCAAGCTATCCCACAGGCTAAAGAGCAAACAAATGCAGTAAAACTGAATTATACAAATTGTGCAGGCACACAAAATAAGAGTGCTGAGCCAAACACAGGGGAAATTAAAATAAATATATAAATAACAATGCCAGTTCCTCTGTGTGGTTTACTGACACTGTTCCTTGCCTGTTGCTGCACAGTGTTTTGAAAAAAGTTAAAAGACAGACTGTTTCATTGCAGTATCAAAAATAATTCTCGAAGTTATTTTTTTCCTCTTAGGTACAATCCCATCTGGCACATCAGCTCCCACTCTACATTTAGCCAAGCAAAAGCACATCACATGACCAAGGACAGTGAGAGCTGTCATTCACTGCAGAGGTCTGTGTGTGTGCTTAACATTTCTCTTGCTCCTGCATGTCATCTGCTATCTATGAAATGTAATGACTTGCTGTTATACAAATTTTCAGAAGAACAAAATTATGTTCAAAAACAAGCGCATTGTAGCATTATAATTATTATTATTATTATTATGCTTTCATTATGATTTTTATATAGTGTTCTTCATTTTCAACTGTGGACTGCTTCTTTTTCCCAATAGATGTAACACCCAGTTAGACAAAACTCTAGACTTACTGTGAAACATTTTTCATCGAAAATGTTTAATCATTTTTCAACATCTAAAATGTTGATTCTTGACACTAGATATTTCTGCCTCACTCTGTAAGATCTTATTTCTTAGACACAAGATGATTTTCCATTTCTGGCAAAAATGAAACCCCAGAATCAGCGTGTGCTGATTTTGTTTCAAAAAGGGGATGAGTGGGTGGAATCACCCAAATTTTGAACAGTCTTCAGAAACTTTGAATGAAACGTATGTGATTTATCTTCAAAATGGACAAGTTTTTCCTTTTTCAATATTGCACATAACTATAGTCTTCAAAATGAGAATTTCAGAATTTCTCAGAATTTCTCAGAATTTCTCAGAATTTCTCAAAGCCAATTTTTTTATCTATTTACAATTCTTAAAAAACAAACAAACAAAAAACACCTTTACTATAAGACATTCTTGGTCAATATATCTACCACAAAGCGACAACAATAAACACCACCACCAATATAATAATAATAATAATAATAATAATAATAATAATAATAATAATAATAATAATAATAATAATAATAATAATAATAATAATAATAATAATAATTTTTTCCATTTCAGTCCTCTTCCTTCTCTGGAGATATTCAAGACCTGTCTGGACAACCTACCTGGGCAACTTGCTCTAGGGAACCTGCGCTGGCAGGTGGGTTAGACCTGATGGTCTCTCAAGGTCCCTTCCAACCTCTACAATTCTGTGATTCTGTGATTCATACTTAGTGTTCTTTTCTTCAGGTTCATTTATGGAACCTGCCTGCACTTTTGTGATTCATTTATTTTTTAAAACATTAACAGAAAACTACTCTCCTCATTAATCAGTACCACACACACACATATATATATTTAATTTATGTTGAAATCTACTGAAAATAAAGAAAACAATCATATCTGTGTTAAGAATTCAATTTTAATGAGTTGTCTTTCCCCTGATAAATTAGAAAATCATATTTGCACATCTTGGACATAAAATAATACTTTCTACTTTGAACTCATTTCAACACAAATAAAGTGTTCACCTACAACAATAAACTATTCAGACAAATAGGATAATGCCAATTCTGTTCCTTTCTGTACAAATCTGAAGAATTTGCTTACACCTAACAGACTACAGAGCTTAATGGCAAAACCAGCGAATTGAGCTAAATGCAGGAAGAAAAGCAGATACTCATAGTTTAGAAAACAAGTATTCTTTTTCCTGCCTTCCACACAGGCAGGAAATTATGGAAATATTTTAGTGCACAAACTGAATTATAAAAATTACAAAGAAGAAAACAATTGTTTTACAGTTTCTGATATTCATTTTTAATGGGTTGGCATATAGTGACTACACAAATCTTAAATTCTTCATATCCTTTCATGAAACTTTCATCAATACAAAATTAATATATGACAGTATCAAAAGCAGGTGATAGCCCTACAAACAACAACAATAAAAGGAACTTTGTATTTCCCATAGCTTAAAAAAAAAAAAAAAAAAAAAAAAGTAGTTAGAGAGCTAGAACTGTTATAGCAATAAGAGAATTGCATACTAAATGAAGCAAATGTAAAACAACATCTTCTGCATCCTTTGTTCTATACCAGTTCAGAATTGATAAATTATATCTCCTCCTTCTTCATCCGGTGAGTAACAGTAAGGGTGATTTATTTGTGTCAAATATGTTTCCCTCTAATGTGGTATTCCCCTGTCCAACTGTTTCATTGTTTCATTCATAGTGTTCATCAGGCATAAATTTGTTTCACAGTCAGTTAATTTACATGGTAACCAACTGACCCTGTGACTTGCTTAAACAAGAGTACCAAAAATTTTGGAGAATATTCAATTAATTCAGACTTCAAATGTAATCTATCTGCCTGGCTCTAGTAATCTAAAATATTAGCTCATAGAAATAGTATCTTTGCGTATTAAGTCTGAAGAACGGAGATTAACGCATTATCCATTTCTTCACCAGTTTTTAGCTAGAAGACTGGCATTGAATTGGGAAATATTATTGGATTGCTTTATTTTTGAAGCATTCATTTCCTTCAGGAAATGAAAGCCCTGTCCTGATGTTAAATATCATTGTTAAATATCTTCCAAATGGTGAATTACTTGCATCACATCATTCTTTACCTTACTTCTTACTATTCTTGACTCGCCTCAAAGATTTCTTAGGGTTTGGCCCAGGCATTCATATTCATATACGTTTACAAAGTAGTGATACAAATCTTAAATAGGTGTACAGTATTTCTTCACTGTTACTCATTCACGTAAAACTAAGGTTACAATAAAACCCTAATGCCCTACTGCTGTAGTGAACAGTGTATTCTTCACAGGCAGAAAAATAGGCAAATTAGGAAGTATTTTCTCTTTTTTTTTTTCATTGTAGATACCAGCTCCATAAAAATAAAAGAAACTTCTTGCAAACGTCCTTAAAGATGTTTTACTGAGATTTATGTGTATCAGTCTAAGAGAATAAAAGCACATACATGTATGTATATAATCAAGCCTGCGTTCCTGATCTTGAACATATTAACAGAAAATACTAGTCATATTCCCAAGTCAAACGTACACCAAATCTTACGGTGATTCTTTTTCAGAACCTGGATTTGAGCAGTAATTCATAGGATAATAAAGATCAAAAGAAAAATTCAGAACTGGTACCATGAAAAATGTTCTGTAATGTGTAACTGATGTTTTGTACTTCCTGAAACAGGCATCTGGAAAAAGAGTCTGATGGGATTAAGGCAATTTGTAAAAGCTTCATGTGAGAGATTAGGCAAGAAAGGGTTCAACAGATATTCTTTCCCAGGGGTGGAGGGCCTCTTCCTACAATGTCACACAGACGGAAAAAAAAAAAAAAAAAAGATAATTATAATAAAGAGTATTTCTTGCATTTTTATTTATTTATTTATTTATTTTTAAATAGATTAGGAGGAAGTTTGGCTCATTATAATTCAAGGCTGCTGACCTGAAATACAAAATACTCTAATTACTTTCATCTTTCAAAGATACTACGTTCATGTAACAGCCACAGCCACAAAACACAGCAAATATTTCAGCCATTTACATCAGAATATAATGGCATCACCTCTTTTATGATTAAGTTGATACCTCTCTTAAGTTCTCATTAATGGAGTAGCAATATTAAAATGAAAATTATTTTATAAACCTATAAGTTAATGTTTTCTAGTTAAAAATCAGTAGTGCATATGGTTGGAACAGCACTTGAGAAAACTTAAGTGAATAGATATTATAAAGACTGAATGTGCATTAAATGGTTAATGAAGATAAAGAAATAAAAAAAGAAGAAAAAATCTTTGATCTGCTTGAAAGTTTGTATTTATATGCGAAAAAGTCTTGAGGAAAATGTATCCATAAACTTTCAATGGACAAGGATAAAAATGTGAACAGAGATACTAGAATAGTAATTTCTGGACAGAAGGATTCCAGTTCAAATGTAAGAGTGGACTTCAAGTCTTATGCTAACGTTGGGTAACTTAAAGAACTTTCTGTAACTTCACTAATTTTTCTGCTTCACTGGAAAAATCTGAGACTGAAAAATTACATATCAGCATACATGATTTGGATGTTTTACTGTTAACTAAACAAAAACAAACAAAAAAAAGCTTTTTTTGCCATGTTATTTATATGCTAACAAATACTAAGAATTTCAAATTATTTTTTTTTCCTTTATCAATTGAAACACTGAAATACATCTCCTCAGTTATGATGCAAGCAATAAAACTAAACTAAACTAAATATACTTGAGCATTTTAATAACTAATATAATTAATAATAACTAATATAACTAATTAAATAAACTAAAATTAATACATTATTATTAATTCTATTAATATTTGCTTTACTTTTTTTTGCCTTTGTTTTGTTTCAATACAAAATACTTATTTTTATTTAAAAGCATATTTAATTTTTATATAGCTTTTTCTTGCTGCTGATTTCATTTTCATTAGGTTTCATTAGGTTGCTTAGGTGTGCTTATGCCTCAGCCATAATTAACTTATTTTTGAAGTGCTTATGTCTGGCAACGTATGACAGAAATTCTAACCTAACTCTCAGATGACCGAAGTTAATAAATCCCAGCTCCGATTCTTAGAGATAAATCTTACCATAGCCCTTTATATTTTGATAATTAAATAGAAGAATCTGGCAGAAAAACAGTTTTTATTAATCAAACATGATTGGCATGGTACTCTTACTCCTTGGCTTTCTGGTAGGCATATTTAATTAAATTGAGTGTTCTGAAAAAATAGACAATTAGTTCATCCCTTCTTACTGCATTTAGATTGCATGTGCTATAAGACACCTTGATCATCATCAACTTTAAATATACAGTTGGTTAAGCAATATATGAATTTGGAAATATGTACTTGACAAATACAGTAATAACATCTATGTACAAAACAAAATTAATGTTACTGAATTTATGAAGGACAGTAAGTCTATAAAAAATTGGAAAGTTCTAATATCCTTTTTTTCCCCTTTGGTTGTTTCTTCTTTGTTCAAAAACAAAACAGACAAACAAAATATAAACTGCCTTCACATAAAATTGCTAGTGATTGTCATTTTGCAGGAGATGCTACATACCAAAGAAGATCAGAGTCATTTGAAGTGTAAACCTCATGTACTGCAGTATGTGACATTGTATTAAATTAAATTTCTGTGTGTAAACAGCTAGGGAAAAAAAAATATTATGATTATATCACAGAATAACTAATGAAGATACCAAGGAAGAAAAGCAGAATTTACAAAAAAATGTAACCGTTCAAAGATGAATGTTTAATACTAAGAATAGAATACAAATATAAGTTAAGGCAATACTAGGTTTACAGTTTCTATTTCCTTTTTAAAATACGCATGGTCTGAAAAATGCATGTTTTAAAGAATATGTTATGGAAACATCTGAGGTTTCTCATTTTTAAATCTTTAGAGATAGAAATGGTTTAGACAAGTATTTTATAAGTACGTAATATAACCTTACCTGATACTGTACAGACAGATAAAATTAAATGGTTTGAGGCACTAAAAGCTTAGAAACAACAACAAAAAGCTACATGAATTCTACCTACCTTAAGAACATCTCCTTGGGCTAAATGAAATGTTCTGGCAGAAATGTTGATTCCTTTTCCTGCTTGTACTTGAATGCTATAAATACATTCATGGTTGTTTTCATAGTTAAGAGGATAATTGGGGGACAGTAAGATTCCTTCATTATTTGTCGTGGAGGCTCCACATTCAGCTGAAAGTAAAAGGAAATGTTAAGGTATATTTTAATAATAAACAAATAAATAAATAAATATTATAAATAATGGTGATAAGGGTTAATGAACTAGGTTAATGTAACCTAGTTCACATTAGTAATGCTTATTAATGTCATAAATCTAGCTGTTAACATATGTTCATGGTGATTGAAGAATACAAGACTACATTTCTAACATCTTATAGTACTTTAATAAATATGTGTTAGTAATATGGATAGTTATAATCATGTTACTGGCACATTCCATAATGCTAATGTTTTAAAGGATCCTTCCTGAATTTTGTTTTGGAAGAAATATATTTTGTATTTATTAAAGCTTATTTCTCCAATATAGAAATTCATAAAGACATATAAATGTCTTCCAGTATTCCAGAAGTTTATATGTGCATATATTTATTTATACACACACGGGTATATATATATATACATACATGCAGATATGCACATACTCAGATACAGATAAAAAAATCTCTAATATCAATTTACTAACATTAACATCATTCACTGCATAGAGTAGAAAAAGAGTTATTCTAAATTTACCAGCTAAACCAAAACTCATTAATAAGTAGAAAAAATGGTATCTCACAGAAACAAACAAACAAACAAAAAAAGTAAAGAAAAAAGTATGAAATATGCATAAGAATCAAAAATTAAAATTGAAAGGTGTTTTGAAGTAATACCATAATAATTCCAAAAATGAAAACTTTAGTTGAGGACTTTGGTGATTTATTTTATCACAGAAAACACAAACATGAAAAGTTCTGAGAAATCCACATTAGGCATTAATAGCTAACTTTCATTTACTATAAGATTTTGTAGTACTTGCATAATTTCAATTAAATTATTTTGAGCATTGAAGTACTAGGTGTATTAAATTATGACTGACAAACTACTACAATTTGTTCCTTCCCTTTATATTTAGTCTTTATAAATAAATAGTTTATATACTGCAAGGACAAAAGCAGTTCCTCTCTTTTGAATAGATTTAGATTCATTTTAAATTTAACCGTAGCATTGACTTTTCTGGATTTGTTTTCTGCATTACTTCATTATTGCAGTCATTTATTTTAGCCAATAATATAAGAATGCATCTCCAGTTGTTTTAACTTGGGGAAATCATTAGTTTATAACTTCACAGAACAGGAAAATGTATTATGTAAAACTATGTGATACTTTTAATGGGTTGAAGATACTTAAATAATCTATGATATCTATTTTAAGATCTCTTATTTTTATTAGCAATTAGGATCATGAGAGTGATATCCAGTATATTGAAATATACATTTTGTATATTAAACTTGTATATTAAATGACCATTAATTAGTTGTTCTTCAGTATTCAGCTAGAAGAAACAACTTGCATACAGATATATCAAACACAGAAGAAATTCTTGATGACTGTGTATACTTCAATAGGATTATGTAACAAGTACTCAAATAATTCAGGTGTCACCATTTTGTCTTAGAAAACTCAGAAAACACATAATCTAGATACAAGTGGGAATTGTTCTAGCCCACATGATCATTTCTTTCCTTTTATTGTCAAATACATGGCTATTTTCTGCTCTGAAGATGCATAGGTGCATAGGTCAGTTTGAATTATAGCATGTAGGAATGAAATGACTGTAATTCCATTTGCGGTATATCCTTTCCAATTTATGAGAGAGAGAAAAGTCAAAAGGCACAAGATTTGTACTATTAAGTTGATCAAACAATTGTGTTTCTGTCAGAACTGTAATTCAAAGCAATTTTTTCAAAAATCTGAATGCAGCAGTGAACCAAATGTTTGTTCATTTTTAACTGATATTTGAGAACCATGCATTATTTTCTGCTAAAAAAATGAAATTGCTCATATCATTAAATTTATCAATCTGATTGGACTTTTCTTAATATAGAGGGAGAATACACCTTAAGATGCTTGCAACACGTCATATATGGCCTCAATCCTCATGGTAGCAGAAAAGAAAGGAAGTGTAGTAACAGTAGTTTTGAAAACCAAAATATAAAAGAATTTCTCCCATAGTATTCAAGAAAGCCATTGTATTTCCCAGGAAGCATGCACCATGGCCTACAACAGTTCCTTCTTTTGTACACTTCTGAGATGTATTCTTACAAAACCAGTTATTCCCTTGCTTCTCTACTTGCCTCCTGTCAGTGCAAATTATTTCTTAAAACATAAAAGTATAACTCTAAATAAGCACAGAATCAAAAATAGAAGATATGTATCTAATATAAGATTTTCCAAACTATACCATAGTTGCTTCTATCTGCCTGTTTCCACTTTGACTTGTAAAGCTGAACAGTCGTTGTATTCAAAACTATATGCAACTTCAAGTAAGCTATGGCTATGTTCTATTCTTTGATGTTAATACTATAGCATAAAGCAACACAGACCATAATGCCTCCACATGTAGTTAAGGGCTGAGTAAAGAAAGGATTAGGGAAAAAATATTAAGTGAAATCTTAAGCTTAAAATGAATACAAAAATTAAACAAATGTAGTTTGTTTAAAGAGTTTGGAAAATAATCTTAGGTGCCACAGAGAGAATGTCAGAAAAAGAGACAGAAGAGACAAACTGTGATAAATGTAGGGAAAATGTGTAATCACAGAATCACAGAATGGCCAAGGTTGGAAAGGAGCTCTGAAGACCCAACTCCCCTGCTGGGCAGGATCACCTAGAGTGCATGGTGCAGAATGGCATCCAAACGAGTTTTGAATATTTCCAGAGGAGACTCCCTGACCTCTCTGGGCAGAAGGAAAAAGAAGGAAAAGTAGAAGACAGAAAAGGAAAAAGGATGTTTTCAGAAAACTTTTTTTTTTTTTACTTTTTTTTTCAGAAGTAAAGGCAAACTCACATGGGAACAGGAAGACTATGACCATTCTTTAAAATATACTTAGAGCTGTATCTATTGCGAAACATTTCTACATTGACTTAATGTTTCACTGTAGTAGTATTCTTCAGCAATACTCAAAAGAGATGAAGGTCAAGTTGTTTTAAAGACAAAAGTTAAAAAAAAATTTGCATATCTCAGATGAAATAAATTTAGCAACTGCCCTACATAGTTTACTTGTAGGTAAAATAAAAATAAAAATAAAAATAAATGAGAAAATACTCCAATATTTATTTTTTCCAAAAGACTTTAATTTAGACTTATGTAAAGCATAAGGATGAATATTAAGATGGAAATAAATCACTGTTTCTGAACTATACAAGAAATACCAAATCAGTTCAGTATTAGAAAGGAAAATAAAAACAAAACAAAACAACAACAAAAGGTAAAATACAAGTAATTAAAAATACTGATATAATGAGCGATTATGTATTACAGGAAAGAACTGTTAATTTTTTTCTTATGAATGTATGTACATCATTGCACATTTTCGTAATAGAACAGATGAGTTTAAACTACCAGTTATTAATGCATATAAATTCTGTAATTGTATAAAATACCATTGTTATTACAATTGAGGAATTAAATGCATCTGTTCTGGTAATGTAACCATTTGAAAATAATTCTTCAATGATGACTTTTTTTTTTCTTTATTTTTTTAAATATGCTCATTCTGGGGAATTTTGCAAGACTTCTCAAATTCAGTTGATGAAATGCTTACCATAAATTATCAAATACCAAAATATAATCTAATAATCTAAAATATAATATAATCTACAGACTGAAATTTGGCCATTGTTTTCTTCAAGACATTCCCTTGAAATCAGAGGATAAAACCTCCAAATAACAGTTCTGTATTTTGAAAAGATGTTATATCTGTTAGGAGACTAAATAAATTGCAAAAGCATGATAGGGCAGTAAGTGCAGCATTCTCAAAAGGATTTTATCTTAGTGATAGTAGACTGCAAATCAAAAGCTACTACAGCAAACATGTCTAAATTCAGAGGTAAATGAATAACTTTTTTATAAAAAATCTCTGGAATTTGTACCTCTTCAACTGATGGCAGATGTAAGCAAGACAGTAGTCTTGTCAAAACAAGACAACAAAACAGATGGTAACAACACAATCTTGAAAGGGTTAAATTTTGACTGAAGCATTCTTTCCTTGAATAACGTGAGTTATGATGTCATCAAGAGTTTTTCAGGTGGTTTTGGTATCCTGACAAAGTTAAGCAGCATTATTTTCAGGGAACCTTATGTTGAAGAAAATGAAAATAACATTGTCTTCTTTAATCAGCAGGAACAATAGTGTTTTCTACTTTTATTTTACATTGTTGCAAAAGATTGTATTCCCTTTTGTAGTTCTAGAAATGAATACTTGCATTTTCTGATAAAATGCAGTATATGCATCTATATTTGAGCTGATCTGAACATCTCAGTTTCCTTCAACTGAGATTAGATTAGAGAGTTCATCATGACTTCCAATAGAATTAAAGTCAAAATTCTTTTCCTTATGAAGTAGGTATCTTGCACGCTATGCTTCATGGTCTTTAAACAGGAATTCGGACAGTTAGCTCAAAACTATACTGCATCATAGAATCATAGGATGGTTTGAGCTGTAAGGGACCTTAAATATTATCTAATTCCAAGCCCCCTTTCCCAGGCAGGGACACCTCCCACTAGACCAGGTTGCTCAAAGCCCCATCCAACCTGGCCTTTAAAACCTCCAAGGATGGGGCATCCAAAACCTTTCTGGGCAACCTGTGCCTGTTCCTCACCACCCTCTGAGTAAAGAATTTCTTCCCAATATAAACCTACCTTCTTTTAGTTTAAAACCATTACTCCTTGTCCTATCACTGCACTCCCTGACAAAAAGTCCCTAAAGTTAAGATGGATCTTGCTCTTGATAACAAAAATAATTGCAAAAGCAAGAAAAAAAAATAGAGTGGAGAATTATGATATTCACTCTAGTTGGTGGCCACTAAACGTCAAAGCAATGTCTTTAGAATATTCTGATGAAAAGACAGAATAGTCAGGTAAATACTATTCATTATATGCACGTAATATCACAACAGGATATTTTTTTCCACTAAAATGGCCAAATAAGAAAGAGTTAATTTGTGGAAACAATATTTACATTATTATTTTCCATAATTAATAGTTCCAGTTGACAATGATGTGGAGGAGTCCCACATATTTTACAAAATACGCTTCTATATCACAACCAACAATAAGAGGACAGAGAATAACACGACCAATGAGCTTCTTCGTTAGTATTAGAAAGATAAAATATATTAACAAATATATGTTCTTTATCAGGAGAATTTTAACAACCAATGTGCACAATTTGGCTTAAAATAATGATAACCATGAAAAGCACCAAAAAAACAGACTCGAGAACTGTTGAAACTGTTGATTTTTTTTAACTCGGTAAATAGGAGCAATTAAAACATTTTGCAAAACATTGGGCTACGTAAGAAACATAATAAATGCTTATCATATTATGATGCCATTATATTACAGTTGGTGAGCCTTCAATGGCTGGATTTTACATTGTTCAGGACTTCTATCCCTGAGGAAAATAACAGAAACATGAGATATTCATGAAAAATGACATGAGAAATATTTAAAGGAATAAATTGACTTCTGACTGACAAAAGACAGATTAGGATTAATTTGTTTCAAAAGGAATCAAAGATGCATTTACTAGTAATATTACAAATCTTAAACTGAGCATCATCCCTGCCTCCAAAACATTCCGTATCTTAATACAACAACACAACACAACCATAACTAACTCAATTAAAACTAACAAACAGAGGCCTTTTCAATTCGAAAACATCAAAAGCAACATTATGCCTTAAGTTTTATATATACACAGTAATGGATAAAACACTGTTGGCAATATGGTATAAGAAGAGCAGAGTGTAGCTAATGGGTCTCCTGCTAAGGGACTTTGCAATTACTGCATACATACCAATTGTAGAACCTTCACTTCATTAGTTACCTAACTGTGCATCAGTTCAACACTGAATTTATTTTTTCTCACTTAGAATATAACCTTTTTCACTCCCCAGGTATTCCCTGAAAACCACATTCACTCATGCCATATACATAGAATCATAGAATCACCAAGGCTGGAGAAGACCTCCAAGATCATCTGATCCAAGTATCACCCTTCTACCAATGTTACCCACTAAACCATGTCCCTAAGCTCCAGGTCCAACCTTTCCTTGAACACCCCCAGGGACAGTGATGCCACCACGTCCCTGGGCAACCCGTTCCAATGCCTGACTACTCTTACTGAGAAGAAATGTCTCCTAATTTCCAACCTAAACCTTCACTGGCACAACTTGAGGGCATTCCCTCTAGCCCTATCACTAATTATCTGAGAGAAGAGGCCAACCCCCAGCTCCCCACAACTTCCTTTCAGGTAGTTGTAGAGAGCAATAAGGTCTCCCCTGAGCCTCCTCTTCTCAAGACTAAACAAACCCAGTTCCCTCAGCCACTTCTCATAGGACTTCTGTTCCATAGGCTTTGTAGCCAATCTCTGAAGGGCTAGAAGGGCTTTCTAGCCCTTCTCTGGACATGTTCCAGGGCCTCAGTGTCTTTCTTGTAGTTAGGGGCCCAAAACTGAACACATGATACAAATGAACGGGTTTGCCTGCGGATTTTACAAGCTTGTTTGTCTTCTTTACATATTTGTAAGAGATACAGTTTCTTGGAAATGTGTATGACCTAAACATCAGAGACTCTGACCTTTGCAGTTTATGACATACTGAAAAAAAAAAAAAAAAAAAGGACATAAAATGTTATATGGAGAAAAGTAACTAGGTGTATCAGCTAAGCAAAAGAAAACTATTTTAAAGTCAGCATCTTCCAGCTAATGTTGGGAGAAAATAAAAATAATATAAATAAATAAATAAATAAATAAATAAATAAATAAATAAATAAATAAATCATGGCCTTGAGAAAGCCAGTGTTGGAAAAAGTTCTACACAGCTGGAAAGCTGACTAGATTATTTTCTTTACAAAGAAAAGATATTGGACTAACTATGGATTATAAATTGTCACATGACTGCTATGGTGAAAATTAATGTTATTTAGCAACTAGGCAGCCTTATAAGGGAGGGAAGAAAAAAAAAAGCCAAGAAAGGAGGCCTGAGCGTACTGGGTTTACATGGTAGGGGGGACTGCAGATGTGGCCTCTGTGAGAAATGCCCAGAAGCTGCCCAATGTCATACAAGAACCAGCTCTAGCTGGCTCCAAATGGACCTGCTGCTGGTCAGAGCTGAGCCAATGAGTGAAGTTTGTCATGCGTCTGTGAGAGCAAATTTAAGAAAGGGAAATAACTACTGGGAGAGAGGAGTAAGAAAATGTAGGAAGGAACAGCCCTGCAGACTCCATGATCAGTGCAGCAGGAGGGCAGGAGGTGCTCCAGGCATACAGCAGAAGTTCCCCTGCGGCCTGTGGAGAGGCCCCTGGTGGAGCAGGCTGTGCCCCTGCAGCCCATGGGTCCCACAGCAGAGCAGTTCTCCACACTACAGCCCGTGGAGAGACCCCCGCAGGAATAGACTCCAGGCCACACCCACAGGAGCAGGTGATCTGGCAAAAGCTGCTGCCCATTGGGGATCCATGTTGGAGCAGTTTGCTCTTGATGGACAGTCCCTGTGTTACGGACCCATGTTGGAGCAGTTCTTGAAGAGCTGCTGCCTGTGGGAAGCCCATGCAGGATTAGTTTGGGAAAGACGGCATCCCGAGGGGGCAAAGAGTGACTGTGAAGGAGCAGCAGAGACAAATCATTAGGGACTGTCCACAACCCCCATTCCCCGTTACCATGTGCTTCTTTGGGGGAGGACACAGAAGAGGGTGGATAAAGGAGGAAGGTGTTTTCAGTTTGCTTTTTAGTTTCTCACTGTCCTTGTCTGCTAGTAATAGCCAATAAATTATATTAATCTCCCTACATTAGGTCTGTTTTGCCTGTGATGGTAATTGGTGAACGATTTCCCCGTCCGTATCTCAACCCTTGAGCTCTTTTCCATTATATTTTCTCCCCTCCTTCCCTGAAGGAGGAGGAGTGAAAGAGTGGTTGTGGTGGAATTCAGTTTATCAGCAGGGTAGAAAGACCACACGAAGAAAAAAAGACAGAAGAAATACTGGCATAAGAAGACTTTTTACATTTCAATAGAAATATAGGTAATTCCAAGAGAGTACAGTGTGTGTTGAATCTAAACACTGTTTGGTGATTATTATTAAATTAAAGCATAAATAGAAAGCATATAAGGAAGGACTGTACTCTGACAGATCTTCAATCTTCATTATTGTTCATCAAAAAAGTTTAATTTTATCTATTTTTTTTTTCTTTTAAGCAGCAATTGTTCATTTTTTCTTGTCTGTAATGTAGTCACAAGGAAATTTAAACTGGCTTCTTAAAAGCTAACTGTGACATTCAAAATTTTAAGGACCACTGGGCAGTCATCTGAATCAAGTCTAAATGCACTAGAATCAATTCAGAGATGTTACAACCCTACAAATGTACCTGAATTGTATATTCACTTTCTGTATCACAAGCTGAAAATGTATCCCTACACTATTGTTGAAAACGTTGCTTTCTCAGGACTAAATAGAGATTAGAATTTTTCTCCTAGATAAGTCTAAATGAACAAGTATTCAATACATTCTTTAAGGATTTTGTTAATCTGTTACTCAGAAACGATTTATTTTTTTCTGTCTATGTTTATGTTCAGAGCAAACATTTTCTTAACTTTAATTATTATTATTATTATGCGATTATATATACTCATTAATAGATTGAACAAAATTTGACTGGGATGAAGACAATTTATATCAGACCATACTGTGCTGTGTTTTAGATTTATGACCAAAACAGTACTGGCAACACATCATTTTAGCTATTGCTGAACAGTGCTTGCACAGCATTAAAGCCATTTCTGTTTCTCATTCTGCCCCACCAGCAAGTAAGCTGGGTGTGGGCAAGCATCTGGGAAGAGAGAAAGTTGGAACAGCTAACCCCAAGTGACCAGAGTTGCTATTCTATGTCATATAACGCCATGCTGAGCAATAAAACTAAGGGAGTTTCTACTAAATTGTTGTTTCTTAGAGATTGACTGGACATTTCTTTGCTGTTGGTGAGTGACATAACTTTTTTTTTTTTTTCTTCTTCTTGCTTTTTTACCCTTCCAATTCAACCAGGTGGGCACTCTGCTGCCGGCTGGGGTCAACCCACCATGTAGGTTAAGATCCTATAATATGCAGACTGTTTCAGAGTCGTTTCACAAAATATTAAAAATATGTTGCACTAACAAAAAATTAAAAATATGTTGCACTAACAAAGGAGCCTCAAAAACCTATTCTAGTGCAAAATTTCCTAATATTCTTTTTTTTTTTTTTTGTGTTCTCCCATGACATGCCATTCTGAATGTTGTTGAAATATTGAAATATCTTCAATAACCAGGAAGAAAATTCAGTAAAAATAAATGCATTTTTATGATTAGATAGGAGTAATACATTGCACAGAAAAATGTTGAGAGTAACAGAAATCAAAACCTCTGACTAGCTCACCAGTGTGGCTCACCAGTGTGGCTTTCTCACCGTATTAGATTAAGACAAATAAATGTGAGTACTGACTATGTCTCTTCTGTTTGATAGTGGTAAGGCTTCAGATTTGAGTACTGTATTGAACTTGAGGAAGTTCATTTCAAAGAATAAATAACTGGATAAATATAAGTATTCCAGAAGCAAGAGACAAGAATGATCACAGATCTGAAAAGACTGAAGATTGTTATGATTTAATAAGAAAAAAAATATGAGTCTTCAACATGTAGAAGCAACTGAAGAGAGAAGTGGAAAAACATATCAAATTAAATAGGCTTGCATGTGATTATTTCTAATTACCATGTTCATCACGATTTACAGCTAGCATTAATTCCATCACAGGTTTTCAACACTGAAATGATTAGTCATTTAATAGAACCAGCTAAATAAAAAGAATATTAAAAATATTTCTACATTTGTAGAAAAGCCTATTATTAAAATTGTTCCCACACAACATCATGTTCAATGGAATTCAGGGAATTCTATCATTTGAAAAGATAAACTTTGAAAATTTAGTACATGTTATTTGAACATTACTTTTAAATGTAAGCAATATAAAGTCTTAATTTTAATTTCCTTTTTGAAATAGTATATCCTTAGAAAATGAATAATAAGAACATCAATTAACATGTATTATTTATTTATACAAACACCTGAGTAAACAGAGGAAAAATAGCTTTTGCTTCTTTGGCATATTATTTCATTTAATTTCGACAAATGATAATCTATTATGATTTGTTATTTTTGTTTCAGGACTCACTGCATTGGCATTCTGTGCATCCATAAATGAATGTTTGATAAATATTCTGGCAAGAAACAGGAATAGGATTGTTATCCACTTATATCTACAACTGTATATTGAATTTATTTGTATTGTTGATCAGAACTATTTCCATAACTAAAGCAATGCTGAAAATTATTGAATTCTGTCAGGTTTTTTTTTGTTTTTGTTTTTGTTTTTTTTTTTTAATTTCAGCTAAATGGTTCTTACATTAAAGGGAAAAAAAAAAAGAATCTCTTCATTTTGTTTTCTTTTGCCATTTATTATAACAAACACAGAGGCTTCATAATCTCTCTTTTTAATTTTTAGATTAGAATGTGTATACAAACTCATTATCTCTTTTCCTGGCCCTTCTCTGAATTCCTACCAGTTGATGAACTAATGAACATCGCAGGGGACACTACAAATAAAACTAAAGTCACTGCAAGCAGTCTGTCCGAAGGCTTCTATACAACTTATTATTTTTATCTTGAACCCAGCCATCAACGAACTGTTCTCAGTGACTCTTAAATCAATTCGTTTGAATTCCTAATCCCATTAATTTAGAAGAATGATGACTCACTTTTTTTTTTTTTTTCTCCGTCATGGAGAGAGGTATCACGTGAGGTATCAACCTCACATTTATTTTATCATACAGACTTTATCATACAGATTTTATCATTTATTTTATCATACAGACTAGATTACCTGTCCATTCATTTAGTTTATTATATCTAACAGGTTCTTCAAAGTTCTCTTCTGGTTTAAACTATTCTAATCAATATTGCTATCATGGAGTTCACTTTACTTTTAGAACACTAATGAATGCAGTAAAGCAACATTAGAACAAATACAAAACCTGAAATAATTTTAATTGATCATTTCTAACATGCATGCTCTTCATTTTCATTGCTACCAAATTTTTGCTTCTTAAGGGTTATTTTAAACTAATGATAAATTCATAGAATCTCACATGAAAGCTTCTTAAGATTTAGTGGGGGGAAAAAAAAAGTTAAAGAGTTGCTCTTTATCCACTCCATATTCTTCATGAAAATTTAAATAATTATTTCTCAGTACAGGACCAAAAGCAATGGGTGAATGCTGACATGAAATTCTGACCTGTAAAGACTGTTATAACTGATGGTCTAACTGTTGCAATGTCTGCCCAAGGTAAAAGAAGGGGGGGGGGGGGGGTGAGAAGATGGATAATTTACCTAGAATTTTGACCAGTTAAAAAATGTCTCATCTATGTACATGAGATGTTTTCTTAATATACAGACAATTATAGAGAAGATTACAATCTCTTATTTCCTCAGGTTGCAAAGGAGATAAAACTATACTGGGACTAAACTAAAGAGTGATAATAAAAACTGAGAATTACAGACAGCATGTCTTTTGTCTGTACTTAAAGATTACAGACAGAGAAGAATTACTAACTCTTAAATACCCTCAGTCTCCTGGATATCTTATGTAGGTATGCACTTCCAGGAATCTCTGTACCATATCAACCAGACTTATCTGACATTTGGCAAATATGCCTTCTGTTGCTTCTCTTGTTCTTTTTGTATGTGGAACCAGAAATCCAGCAAGACCAATAAAGACTATCTTGTGATGATTCACTGAGAATCTGAGAAGAGCTAAGTTCCTAGACTAGGTATACTGACATAGCTACTGCATTTTTGTTTATTTTCTGTCTGTAAATTACAGGTTTTACTACATTAACTTAACTTTGCATTAAACTTCTAATAAAATCTGTTACGTATAACTCTAAAATATATTAATGAGCTATGATTCTTTCTAAATTCTCAGGAAAAGAAAACAAGAGATATAGATAGAAATATGGATAACCAAAACAGAAAAAAAAGTACATAAGACTACAAATGTATCACAAAATGAAGAATATTTTACTTATTTAAGTGGCCAACTTCAAGCAACCTAAGGGAGCTGATATCCCAAATTGCACTGAATTTTAATCACTGGAAACAAAATAATCTAGTATAAAATAATTTTGGCTACAGACACGTTTCTAAAAACAAACAAACAACAACAACAACAAAAAAACACACATAAACTTCATAATGACATTAATTTTGTAAGAGTACAGAATAGGTTGCGGGAAGATCACATGCTGTGACAGTCCAAAAACAGTCTAGGAGGCAGCAATAATACTTGTGGAATACAGAGCAAATTATTTCTTCCTACCACCTTGTATTTGCCTTTGGCTATACTGGAAAAGTGGCTCGTTAGAATGCATAAACTTTAAGCAATTGCTTCATAGGAAGAGGGGATAAAAAGGAATCAGTACAACCAGAAAGGATTTGGAAACTGACATATGGATGGTATCCACTCAAATTTCTAGGCATTAAGAAGTTATCAATGGTACATATCAGAGCAGCAATCTTTGTAAATAGGGCTTCCTTCTCAGCAGGGCTTAGAAGGCTTAAGTCCTCAGCAAGATGAATTTCAACAGTTGTAGCTGATTCATATACTGGTAAAGGAAGTGGAAAGGCCACACAGATCCCATCTGAGATCTGAGGAAGGGTACCAAGACTCTTATTGCAAGGTACAGCAAGGCAAGAACTACCCTCTAGTGTCTTGATGATTTTAGACAGAAAGCCTACACAGCCTAGCCACAGATAAGACCTGTTTTAGGGTTGGGAACAGTGGAGCCACTAAAAACCAGCTTGCATGAAACAAACAAACAAACAAAAAACAGCAGTTAAAGACCTATACTATCTGGGCTTCTGGTGGTAGCTTCCAAGCTACCTAAAATACCTGTATGAGGATATAATTAAAGCATATCTTCTATTCTGTTCTTTATCCCACCTGCCCAATGAAATGACCAAGAGTTCATACTTATCCATTGGATGTAGACAAGGCAAGCATTTTGAAAACAAAGCTGTTGATCTAAAACAACACCTTATTATCATGCTGTTGATCATCCCCGCCCTGCTCCCCCCCCCCAAAAAATCAATAATAATAATAATAATTATTGCTATGACACTAATGTCAAAGACATTTAACATACACAATGGACAATATATAGGCAAATAAAAAATGGGCTGAGACAACAATATATCTTCTGCAAGTGCTATGTATATGTAAATACATAAAAGAAGAAAAAAAAGGAAACATCAGAATCGTATTCCATACTATTATATTATCACAGTAGATAACCAATAATTTGAAAGAATGAAACAGCATATAGAAGATTACTATTAGAACACAGAGGAGAAAAATCAAAATTAGAAAAAGCAGACTTCATAATTATTTTTGGAACTTATAATTTCTTCATATTTTGTGACAGGAAATACTGCTTTGTGTACATACAACCGTTAACAATCATGTATCTTTCTCATCTAAATTTGAATAAGTTATACAGATAACAAATTATGCTAATGGATATAATTATACAGTTCATTATTTTTATTTATTTATTTTAAGAACTGTTACAATACACTATAAGTAGAAATAGAAGCAACCTCATGTTTTCAAGCCTTGGTCCTCATGGAGGACTTCAACCACCCCAACATATTTGAGGGACAACCCAGCTGGGTGTAAGCAATCCATAAGGTTTCCTGGAATCTGTTGAAATAATCGCCTTCTCTAAGTGACAGAGGAGCCAATAAGTAGAAGATCTATGCTGGACCTTGTTCTCAAGGTCCAAGGAGGGGCTTGTGGAAAATATGAAGGTCAGAGGTCAGTTTTGGCTTCAGTGAATGCAATCAAAGAAAGTACCATGAAATGGTGGAGTTCAAGATCCTTAGGACAGTGAGAAAGGCACACAGCAAACTCACAATTTTGGGATTTCAGGAGAGCAGACTGTGCTTTTCAAGGATCTACTTGATAGACATTCATGGGTTGGGTGCCCTTGGTAGACATGTCCTGGAGGAGGAGGGGAAGGAAGAAAGCTTGTTAATATTCAAGCATCTCTGCCTCCATGCTCAGGATCAATGCATCCCAACAAACAGGAGGTCAGGAAAAAAGGCCAGAAGGCCTGCGTGGATGAACAAGGAGCACCTAACCAAACACAAACTCAGAAAGGAATCCTACAGAGGCTGGAAACAAGGACAGGACCTGTGAGGAATACAGAGACACTGTCAGAGCATCCAGGAGTTAGGACAGCTGAAGCCCAAATGGAATTGCAACTGGCCAGGGATGTCAAGGGCAGCAAGAAGGGCTTTTATATATCAGTGACAAAAAAAAAAAAAAAAAAAAAAAAAAGACTAGGGAAAATGTGCACCCTCTTCTGAAGGAAACAGATGACCTGGTTAAAGAGGACAGTGAAAGGGCCAAGGAACCAAATGCCTACTTTGCTTGAGTCTTTACCAGCAAGACTGGCCTTTAGGAATCCTAGGTCCTAGAGGCCAGGCTGAAAGGCTGGAACAAGGAATGTTTACCTTTGGTGGAAGAGGATAAGGTCAGGGAATACTTCAGCAAATTGGACATTCCTGGGTCCTGATGTATGCACCCATGAACATTGAGGGAGCTTGCAGATGTAAGTACAAGACCACTTTTCATAAGTTTTGGTTGATTGTGGCAAGTGGGAGAAGTGCACCCAAAGTCTGGAAGAAAGCAAATGTTACTCTCATCTTCAAGAAGGGCACGAAGAAGGACTCAGGGAACTAAAGGCTGGTCAGCTTCATCAACTTCCCTGAGAAGGTGATGGAACAGCTAATCCTGGAAAACATTTCCAGGTGCAGGAAGGAGAAGATCCTCTTAGAGAAGCTGTTGAAGTATGGACTGGATGAACACAGTGAGATGGATCAAAAACTGGCTGAACAGCTGGACCTAAATGGTAGTGGTCAGTGGCACATAGCCTAGCTGGAGACCAGTACTACATGGAATAACTGAGGTGTCAATACTGGGTCCAATCCTGTTTAAGGTCTTCATTAATGAACTAGAAAATGGGGTACAGTGGATCCTCAGTAAATTTGCAGATGACACATAACTTGGGGGAATGGCAGATTCACCAGAGGGCCATGCGGACTGTTCACCAGAGGTCCAGAGAGACCTCAACAGGCTGGAGAAATGGGCTGACAAGAATCTTGTCAAGTTCAGCAAGACATGCAAAGTTCTACACCTGGGAGGAACAGCCCCAGGCACCAGTACATGCTGGGCACCACACAGCTGGAAAGTAGGTTTGCAGATAAGGTCATGGGAGACCCGGTGGACACCACGTTGAACATGAATCAGCAATATGCCTTTACAAAGAAGGCCAACAGTATTCCTGACTGCACTAAGCAAAGTATCACCGGCAGGTCGAGAGAGGTGATCTTTCCACTCTATTCAGCACTGGTGAAGCTGCACCAGGAGTATTGTGTCCAGTTCTGGGCTATGTAGTACAAGAGAGACATGGACACGTGAAAGAGAATCCAGCAAAAGGCCATCAAGAAGTTCAAGGGACAGGAGCACCACTAATGTAAGGAGAGGCTGAGAGAGTTGGGACTATTCAGCCTACAGAAGAGGAGGCTTGGATGACCTTATCAATGTATGTAAACACGTGAAGGGAGAATGAGTGAGCACTGGTACAAGTTGCCCATGTGTCATGGGGTATCCATTCTTGGAGATCTTCAAAAGCTGTCTGGAACTGGTCTTGGGCATCCTGTTCTAGGTGTCCCTGCTTGAGCAGGGGTTTGGACTAGATGACCTCCAGAGGTCTCTTCCAATTTCAACCATGCTGTGATTCAGTGAAACTGACATATTTATCTTTCAAATATAAAATTTATCCTCACAAGCTTCAATAGGAAAATCAGTTAAAAATAAAAACATCTATCTCTAAATCAGAAGAAAAATTTTATGATCCTTCAAAATACAATACAAAATAAAATACATAAGTATATTTATCTACCATCTGCTTGACAATGAAACAGAAACTTGCATATGTTGTAATGGAATAAAATGTAAAATACTTGTATAATAAGGGGCATTACAATTCTATATGAAATAATGGTAGAACTATTGATTTTTATTAAAAAAAAAATGTTCATAGTATGCTGATGTACCAAGAGGATGTGGGAAATTAGTAATAGAAGTGGTTTTGGATTAAAGCAAAATAAATGTCACTTTGTAAATGCAAACACCCTCATATGCATTGCTAATAAAAGGAAGCAACTTAGTCATGTACAAACAATCGATCAATTGCACTAATTCAGACTCTACTGTTGAATGATTTTTCACAAGACATTGATTCCACTGATTTTTCAAATTTTGAATTTAGTCAAGGTCAGGATTACTAAGTGCACAAGATACTATACGGTACTTTTGCAGCCAGTAAACTACATCTGAACATCACCAGAACAATTCATTCTGATTGGTCATAAACTCTATGCATCCTAGAGCCTTAAACATCAAGAGCATGTGAACAAAGAACCAGTCACAGATAACATCAATTGTTCTGATATTCTATTTATTCCTAGAGTCTTTCTGAAGGCCCCAAACACTATCTTCTGTCACATAGCTGGAATTTCTTATTTTGTGAATGAAAGCACTTTTATTATATGCTAAAGAAGCACTTTGGTCACTTTAAGTGTGTCTACACTACTAAATGCATCCACTCCTGGAAGAGATAAGTGGTGACAATGGTGTCCATCTACACCACTCAGAGCTAAACCCATCTGGAGAAGCCCAGGAATGTCTATAACAAACACTATTACATGGTGTTATTACACTGTGGTGCTTCTGTGGTCCAAAAGCATCACTAATTTTCTCTGTGTTCAGAATATCCAAAATTATTTGAGAACTATACTACACCCAGAATAACAGTGGCTATTTCTTGTACAGAATTAAGCAAATTTGCAATATGACACGAAGATTGGCACGGTTGTGACTGACTATACAAAACAGGCTTGTTGAAAATGCTGTTAGGAGGTCTCCACAAGGCATTGGGGCCAAGTCTAGCAAAGTTCGACTCATATCACCTACTGGAAGGGTATTCTGTGGTGAACTATCCTTAAAATAAAACCTTGTTGGGGATATAAAGGGAAACTGAATGGCTAGCACCTGAAGAGACCACAGAATGAGTAAAGAACTATGCAATTTGTACTATCAAAGGACCAAGACACAGGTGGAAGTAGACAACCAAGATATGTAACGTACAGCTATTCATTATGAGCATTTACTAATAAAACAGAAATAATAGTATGACCCACAGGACTCAACTAACTATCCCTATCAAGAGGATGCATAATCAAGAACACGGGAAAATTCAAGTTGGAAGGGACCTTAGGATGTCTCTAGTTCATCCTCCTACTCAAAGAAGGCTCAGCCCTGAGGTCAGACCAGGTTGCTCAGGGCTTTAACCAGTTGGGCCTTGAAAACCTCCAAGGGTGGATACCACCACCTCTCTGGGCAACCTGTTCCACTCTTTGACATTTTCTTCATAAAAAGGTTTCTGTTTATTTCCAGTCTGGAATTTTATTGTTTCATCTTATGCCTTTTCCTTTCATCCTCCTATCATAAACCCCTGTGAAGAGCCTTAATGGTCTCCTCACAGGTAGTCAGGGCTGCTATTAGGTTCTATTGAAGCTTCAGTCTGGAAAGGACCAGTTGTCTCACCTTTTGTTGCAGGATCAGTGGTCCAGCTACTAACCATCATTTATTTGTGTCTTTCTTGTATTGTACTGACCATGTGAGCACAAATAGTATGAACAGTGGTTCACTTCCAAGTGGGCTTTTGAGTATGTGAAAATGTATATATCAGAATTATTAAAACTTGTGAATCACTTCTGTAGAAAATGCCAGACATGAGCAACATGAACAATATATAGATTTCTGAATCCAGTAAAAGTGGTCAATGGAAGGTGGATTATTTACAGGGAGAAAGTAGTTCAGTAAGTTGTTCTAGTGGAGACCATCTTTCATTTTCAAAGACAAGGAGAAAACACATTGACTGAAACATAATTCAACCCTTGCATACCAGCTTTTGTCTCTCTCTCTTTCTCTCTCTTTTTCTATTTTTTCCTATCACACAAATATAGATATTATTTTCTATGTCATGAAAACTAAATAGCAATTATTTACATTTTTGTTTCTGCACAAGGTGTTTACTGATAACTTACTGATTCATTTTCAGTATACTAATATTTCCAGGTATTTATTACTAAAATTTCACCCATTTTCACAGCTTTGCATGCATTCATTATTTTTCTTCTGGTTAAAAAATCACCATCTCCTACACAAAAATAACTTTTATTCATACACTACACTGACCTACACTGACCTAGCCTCTAAACCATCTTTTCTGTAAATGCACACATAAATGTTGCTTGTGTATTTGTGAAATTCAGAATTAAATTTTTGATACAGTAACTAACACAGAGTATAAGCAAACAAGTAAATCAATTATTATACAATCAGATCCTGAAATAAATGGGTTTCACTATCATGCAATTTAGTTTGAAGAAAAGAAAAAAAGATTCCAAATGCACACTGATATAGATATTTTCATATATAAACATTTCCATACAGCAAATACCCTTACATAAGTAAAAAATTACAGACACTTAAGTAACTATCTTACTTTTTAGAAATATTATGCTTTTTTTTTCCTTTTCCTTTTTTCTTTTCCTTTTCTTTTTCCTTTTCCTTTAGCAATTCTCCATAGAAGTGAAACAAAAGACCTTTAGGAAGAATTCATCTCAGACAACTTTAGCCATTAAAAGTTAAGTTTCCAGTCAAACCTACAGTGAGTGGAAAGTTTTAGGAACCATTAGAGGTTACTTCAGTTATCATAGCTACTGTTTTCAAGCCAGGACAACTGTTCTCTGAAGATACCCTTCTCTAACTTATCTAGGAAGCCCATGTTGTCTGTTCTTCTACACATGGACCTACTTGTATGAAACATATCTGGTTTACGTTATCTAATTATATTTATGCATTTTTGTAATACAGGTATCACCTGGAAATTTGCACTGACAAACGAAAGCCAGTTATTAGATATCTGAACTGATAAATATTGACTTAAGTTTATACCCAGTTTTCCTAAGGTATTTATCAAAATAAGAACAGTAAGGATTTTGTCCTCAGTTTGAAATGTTATGAAATCTATGAATAATTCTAATATTAATTATATTAAAAATAAATTAAAAAGAAAGAAATTTGACTAAAGAGATATGGAGGATATGAAAGTACCTTACAAATTAAGAGGTGTATTACCATGCATTTCCATGCTGTATATCTGCAAATCCATGGACAATGACTACACATACAAGCAAATGAAAGCAGCTGACCACGTACCCACACACCTTGGCAGAGGTGCACTCCATACTCGTCGGCCACCACCTAGACAAATAATCTCTGAAGCTCCTTCCAAACGATATCCAGATGAACAGGAGAATGTCAGAGTATCTCCCACTCCAAAATTAAATCCTATTCTGTTACCAAACTGTGGGATCCCAGGATCTTCACAAGGTTCTAGATTATATTCTGAAAGCAAGAGAGCAAGTCAGCTTGTACAAGTGAGAACAACTTGTGTTTTCTATCAGCCTTTTTTCTAATCTTGCAATCTACTAATTTCTGTGTATTTCCAACTGACCTTGGATAAAGATTTCAGTTTTAAAAACACAATGAATGCATGAATGTTAAGTTGGCAATTAGACTACCTTCAAAAGCTAGACTAATGAATGCATTTATAACATTTTTAAGATGCATAACACAACATGATTTATCACACTTATTAGAGCCATAAATGCCCCAGATACATAAAACAAATGAAAACAATGGTACAGCGTAAGTCTGACTGACTGACTCATGGGCTCATCTGGAATTTCACTAACTGAAATTAGACCAATTCTGTTTCTTCCCCTCACTTGAATGCTGCTTACAGTTTAGTGTCCTCTTACTTATCATGTAGCAGAGATTTCAGAGAGATTTTCTTGCTTTAAAATTGCTGTGCTTAAACAAACAAACAAACAAACAAACAAACTTAAATAATTTTATGATTCAGTATATCATAAAACAAACTATTCCAGGTGTTGTTTCCTTACCAGAGAAAGAAATGTTAAATCCTTCATATGATATAGAAAAATCTGATATAAAGCGTAACTGGGCTCTGAAATTTCCATAGAGACCTGCGTTGATTGGTGAAGGAAGCTCTGAGCCAGTCAGACGTGCTAATGGTTGTGTGAAACTGCCATTCTCTGTTATTAGTAAGTAGTCGTGATGATCCTCCAAATGGAAAGTATAGAAGGTGAACTGTACTCCTATTAGAAAAAGTAGAATTAATTTATGTATCACACAGTTATCATGAATGTAACTAAGACAATGATTAAACCAATACATTTCAGTATGAATCATGGTTCAGAAAAGAAAGACTTTCAGTACTTAAAGGGGGCTCATAGAAAAGATGGAGAGTTGGAGATTTTTTTTTTTTTTTTTATGGGCAAATAGTGATAGGACAAGGGGAAATGGTTTTAAACTAAAAGAGGGGAGATTTAGATTAGACCTTAGGAAGAAATCCTTTACTCAGTGTGATAAGGCACTGGAACAGGTTGTCCAGATAAGTTAGGTATGCTCCATTCCTGGAGGTGTTCAAGGTCAGGCTGGATGGGGCTCTTGGAAACCTTATCTAGTGGGTGGCATCTCTGTCCATGGCAGGAGGATTGAACTAGATGATCTTTAAGGTCCCTTTCAACACAAGCCATTCTATGATTCTATGATCTTTGGGATTCATGCTTAGTCTTTCTGGACTAAGAATAAGTCTTTCTGCAATGGGAATAATGAGAGCAATCCCTTGGGTCTTAGAGACCTCTAGTTAATGTCTTAGCTTTTCAGAAATGGGAAAATTGTTCAGCCTTTTAAAGTAGATACCCTCTTTTCTTCTTAGAGCTCCCCAAGCCAAGACTTATTGTAGCTTGTGGATCCAGATAAACATGCCCTTACTTAGTAGCACTGGCAAAGAAATTACTGGATCAGGTTGCATTTAACGTATAAGATAAAACAAAACAATCCCCAAAATATCTTTGAGAATTAAAATATCTTAATCTAATAATTGTATAAGCAAAATCACTCATCTGCTTTGAGCATTGTATTTATTATCTTCAAAGAAAGTTTTTTGGTAGCAACTCCAAACATTGGAATTCCTATGAATTCACTGAGGTTCACTGAATTTTGTTCAAACACAAACTCAAATTTTAACTACAGGGAATGTTTCAGGCAATTTTACAGATTGCCATGGCATTTCTAAGCAAAACACCAAGGTATATCCTAGTTGTATAATTTGGTTTTCTGTAGAAAATGCTCTAATCTTATTAATATATTTTATGTGACATACTGTGTCACAGAGAATTATTTAAAAAATATATATTCAGGTAGATTCCTTCTTATTTTGCACATGCCCCTTTTTTTGTAAGGGGAACATATATATATGTACATATTGACTAAAACCAAGAAGGCATAATGTCATTTCTTAATATTGCAATCCAGAATGTTGGGGAGTGGGAGGAGGGTGTGGGGAGAGGGTAAATGAAATGAATTGTTCTACTAGTTAGTTGTTTAAACTATACCATTGACAGTCCACAAAATTCACTTCATTATATTTGAACTACATGCTAACAACAGACACAATATAGGAATTAATGTCACGATAGATGATTAATTTCCTCTTCAGGTATAGCACACATTCCTAGACTTATTAACTATACTTAAAGTGCATGTTGCAATATTCTAATTATCAAAAATAAAATTGAAAATAAAAAAAAAAATCATAGCAAAGTTTTTAGTGGACATTCAAAAATCTTAATACTGGTCCACATGAATATGAATGAGAAATCAATCCAGAATTTCCTGTTTAATGCAATTGAATAGTGAAAGCAAAATATAAAAATATATATTGCAGATGTTATTATTTCAGACAATACATATGCATACAGAAACAGAGCTTTTCTTAGCAATACAACATATGCAGATATAACATATAAATCTTAACTCAATAAATACATTTAATTACCTGCCATGAAGTAATAGCATTATGAAGTTGCAACACAAAGATACATGTTTTAAAGTACCCCCCCACCATGTTACATACATGTAACATACATGTTACATGTTACATACATTTGCTTGGTAGTCTGACATCAGACTGCCAAATTTTGTCCAAATAAAAAAAAAAGCTTAAAGAAAAATATTAATTATATTCTACCAAATGTATCACTAGTTAATAGCCAGTACAAGATACTCCTTGACATTCTGAAGTACTAATTATATTAGATATGAAATAGAGCAGAAAATTAGATTTCCAGAATAAACTTTCTCTCCTCCATTTTAAAATCATCCATGCATATGTATGGGATTAATTTTCTCTAATGGTAACCATCTAACACTTTAAAAAGTCTCTGAGTTTCCCCTTGGACAATTCATCCATCAGATAAAGCTCCTGGACATCAGATAATAGAGGTAAATAGGCACTTTCAGAGAACAATTCATTCCATCTATTTTAGATACGTTTACTTTGAGATAATCCATGTCCTGAAGATAAATGATTTTTTCCATTAAATACAGAAGTGGCCTAGTGGACTAGCCTACTGAGCATAACGCTGTACCACTAGAAGTTTAAAATTAAACCAGGTAAACTTAATCTTCCTGTTTCTTTGACAAAGGGAAAGTCCTCCTTTCTCCGGACTTCCTCCCTTGTCTCCAGGGCTGACCTTAGCAGTAAAGACTGAAGCAAAAAAGGCATTCAGCAATTCTGTCTTATCTGTATCCTTTGTCACCAGGGCAGCTGCCCCATTCAGTAGTGGGCTGACATTTTCCTCAGTCTTCCTTTTTCTATTGATGCATTTGAAGAAGCCTTTCTTGTTGTCCTTGACATCCCTTGCCAGATTTAACTCTGAATGGGCCATGGCCTTCCTTTTCACATCCCTGCATATTCTGACAGAGTCCCTGTATTCCTCCCAGGTGGCTGGACCATTTTTCCACAGACTTCCTTCTTCTGTCTGAGCTTTGCCAGGAGCTCCCTGCTCATCCATGCAAGTCTTCCCCCTTTTCTTGCCTTCATACTCATATGGATGCAACGATCTTGAGCTTGGAGGAAATGATACTTAAATACCAACTAGTTGTCTTGGACACACCTTCCTTCCAGGGCCCTAACCCATAGATTTCTTCCAAGTAGATCCCTGAAGAGGCCAAAGTTTGCTCTCCTAAGTCCAGGGTCGCAATCCTACTTTTTGCCCTGCTTCCTCCTTGCCAGAAACTGAGCTCCACTATATCATGGTCAATCAAGGCTGCCCCCAACCCTCTCATCTCCAACTAGTCCTTCCTCATTCATTCATACAAGGTCAAGCAGCATACCTCTCCTTGTTGTCTTCTACACAACCTGTACAAACTCAGGAAGTGAGCTTATCCTAGACAAACTCAGGAAGTGCAGCCAAGATAAGTGGACAGTGAGGTGGATTGACAATTGGCTAGATGGCAGAGCTCAGTGTTGTGCTCAGTAGTATATAGTTGAAGCCCATAGCTAGTGGTGTCCCACAGGGGTCAGTAGTGTGTTGTTTAACTTACTCATCAACGAACGTGATGATAAAATGGAGTGCACCCTCAGCAAGTTTGCTAATGACATAAAGCTTGGAGGAGTGTCTCATATTCTAGATGGCTGTGCTGCCATTCAGAGGGACCTTGAGATCCTGGAGGGTTGGGCTGAGAGGAACCTCATGAAGTTCAACAGGGGCAAGTGCATCTAAGGAGAAATTACCCCAAGCACCAGTACAGGCTGGGGGTTGACCTGCTGGAGAATAGCTCTGCAGAGAGGGATGCGGGAGTCCTAGTGGACAGCAGGCTGACCATAAGCAGGCAATGTGCCCTTGTGGACAAAAAGGCCAACTGTATCCTGGGGTGAATTCAGAAGAGTGATCCTCCCCATCTACTCAGCCCTAGTGAGGCCACACCTAGAGTACTGTGTCTGGTTCTGGGCTCCCCAGTGCAAGAGGGACATAGAACTACTGGAGTGAGTTCAGAGGAAGATCAAAGGATGATGATCTTATGAAGACTGTCACAAGTCCACGGAGCCAGATGGGATCCACCCGACAGTGCTGAGGGAGTTGGCAGATGTGATTGCTGGGCCACTTTCCATCATCTGTCAGCGGTCTTCGTTATCTGGAGATATCCAGGATGACTGGAGACTTGCTGATGTGATGCCCATCTATAAGAAGGGTTGTAAGGAGGGCCCGGGGAACTACAGGACTGTCAGCCTGACCTCGGTGCCAGGAAAGGTGATGGAACAGGTCATTTGGGATGCAAACATGCAACGTATGCTGGACAACCAGTGGATCAGGCCCAGTTAGCATGGGTTCATGAAAGGCAGGTCCTGCCTGACCAACCTCACCTTCTTCTATGAGCGGGTGACCCACCTGGTGCATGAAGGAAAGGCTGTTGACATAGTCTATCTAGACTTCACAAAGGCTTTTGACATAGTCTCACACAGCACTCTCCTGGAAAATCTGGAAGCTCATGGGCTGCACAGGTACACTCTTTGCTGGGTTAAACACTGTCTGGATACCTGCCTTCAACAAATAACCATTTTTTTAAAGTCTCCTGTCTCTCATTAGTCATTAGTTTAGTCATTAGTTCTTTCTTACCATTCTAAATGTCTCCTGAAGTGGTTGCATTATTTATCTTTTTTTCTCCATCCACATTTATTTCTAAACCATATTATTTATTGAATCTCTAGATGTACAATAAGCTACCATTTATATGCAGCCACCCTACATATAAATGAAAGAAACTATTTCTTTCCTTCAAAATAAAGAGACTTCTCTTTCTGACATTTCCTGGTCAACAGCTAGCCATAATGTAAAATTTCACATGATGAAAACTATATTTAAAACAATTCTCTTCTATCTTCACTTCTTTTTATGACATATGAATAACATTCTCACACAAGTCTTCACTTCAGATAATTGATAAAAAATCTAAATATCAAGGACTATTTCTGTCTAATGTCTCTAAGAGAAGGCATTTTTTCATGAACACAGAAAAAAATCCACCTTCTTTCACCTGTATGGATTAATGTGCATTTATACAATTGTCTGTTACTTGGACTACAGTCTTTCAGTGATATTTTGTTCTGTAAAAAACATTTGGCTTTCCATTGGGCCTAGTCTACATCTGGAATTCTAGGAATTAATACAATAAATATAAATACAAACAAAAATCAGCAATACAATCCTAATTCAGTGTGGAAAACCCAGATCTGGAATCTATATGCGTAGGACAGAACACTGGACCTTTACCTATATGTTTAAGAAAAAAGCAATTAAAGAAGGGAAGGGAAGGGAAGGGAAGGGAAGGGAAGGGAAGGGAAGGGAAGGGAAGGGAAGGGAAGGGAAGGGAAGGGAAGGGAAGGGAAGGGAAGGGAAGGGAAGGGAAGGGAAGGGAAGGGAAGGGAAGGGAAGGGAAGGGAAGGGAAGGGAAGGGAAGGGAAGGGAAGGGAAGGGAAGGGAAGGGAAGGGAAGGGAAGGGAAGGGAAGGGAAGGGAAGGGGAATAGAGAAAACAATGTATTTACCTTTCCCATGGGTAACATCCACAGTCCATGTACAATTCAGTGAATTTGGATAGAGTTCTGGATAACCAGGGGATAAAATTGTCCCACTAGGTCCTCTAACATCACCACCACACAAAGCTAGAATTAACAAACAAACAAACAAACAACTAGTATATTAATAAAATAATATAGAACATACAGCTTAGGAAAAAAAAAATGAAAAAAGAACAAAACTATCTTTTTAAAACTTCTGGTTTTAAAACTACTGAAAACTAGTTGATCAAATGGTTCATCAATCTTACTTATGGACAATAGTCCATTTAACACAATATGAAAGGAAATAAAATCAAAGAATGGTTAACGTATTTTTTGCTAGTTATTAATAAAACAAAAAGTGAGTTTCCTTAGCTGTTTTTTTCACATTTTCTTGTGATTCCGTGAAAACTCAAAAGTCCAGCAGGAGGATGAAGGCAGAAAATATAGAACCAACAGCACTTTAGCCAGGTGCTAAGAATGGAGAGTTAAAATTGAGTAGATTAGACCTTAGTATTGAAGAATTAGTGACTGGTAATATTAATGCAGGGAAGCATGACATCCTTTAGTGTATCATGCATTTACATCTATAACTGACAACTGCCAATATAAGAATAAGCCATACTGTAGTATCAATAGTGACTTTGTAATCAGCAATTGAGTGATATAAAAATTAAATTACCACTTGAATTAATACAAAATACAAAAGTAAAATCATCACAAAACTGGCATAAATTTCTTCAACATTCACCATTAACATAAGCCAATATTCAACACTTCCACTATAAACCATAAAGTTTTCCCTTTAGCAGAAACTTTTGAAAAACTGTTGAAAGGCAGTTTGGGAGACAGGTAGATGGCAGATGCATGTCTGCAATTCCAGTTGATACAACTACCAATTCCAGTTCGCCTCATTGCTCTCCAAGCTGTTGCTTACCTATAGCTCATCTCTGTGCTTCCCGGTGGTGTGCTGTTACATGAGCAAGGAAGAGGGAAGGAGGTTGTCACAGGCTGAAGAAGCAATATATTTATTTATTTTTTTTCTCTGAGAGGCTGCCCCACCAGCACTAACTGGTATAACATGCATCTGCCCCTCTTTGAACATCATCAGCAGCTACAAACACAACACTCAAACATCGTACAGAGCGTGAAGGTGGGAGAAGTTTGCATTTCCAATATAATAACAGTACTCAAACAACATCCTCACACATTAAGTTTTATATTTGTGATGATTTGTGCTAAACACTGACAGGGTAAATTATGAAATGCATAACTATGGTTTTTTTTGGTTGTTTATATACATGTATATATATATATAAACGTTACATATTACTCCCTATTATATGTTATAATGTGCTATATTAGCATGTTATATATTATCCCCTTTAGGGTACTGAACATAAAGAAGTATACATTTAATTACAGTTTTCTTATAGAAAATAAATGAAACTTGGATACTGTTACTATACACTTTATTCTATATGCTAGGATACAGTAAGACTGCGGAAACACTGAAGATATTTGCAGTCTTAGCTGGGGAGAGAAGACAGAGAAACAAACTCAACATCACCCACACTCTGATGGGAACCCTACTCCATTTATGAGAAAAAGTTTATGACAATTAAAGGTTGCTATTACCTGTAACCTTTAGTCTTTTCCCTACTCATATACACATCCAATTAAAATAAATAAATAATACCCTATTTTGCCTAGCTAAATTGGTTTGATTGTTGTAGCTAACCACTTTCTCTTTGAAAGGTATTTTTATCTCATCATTTTGTGTGTGTGTGTGTGCGTGTGTGTGTGTGTGTGTGTGTGTGTGTATGTGTGTATATGTGTCCATGTGCTGCTTTTCCTGCCAGCTTTCTAGCCTTTTTGGCCAGATTGTAAGCTAGAAAGTTGGAGATCCAATACCACAGGCTGAAATTTTAGGACCACTACTGCCCAATCTCATCATATTTGCCAAAAGGAAATGATGCTCCAACACATTTATTTTCCTCCTCATGATGAAGATCCAATGAGGTCAGTTATCATCTGATCTTGTTATATTTAGACATTAGCAAAATAGAATCAGGGCATGTTATAACAGCATGTTATTGCAGATTCTGATGGTAACTACCTACTTTGTCCACACTTTAGGTCAGCCCTATTAAGAAGGGCTGCAATAGAATATGCAATCAATTTTTATAATCATGGGAAACAGCCCAAAAAAATAATGCATTTTACAGTGGGTGTTTGAAAAATCTTTCAAGAATGCAAGTGATGACAAAATGTCTATGGCATTCACTGTAACTGTATGAAGGCTAGCAGATGGCAAACAAAGGCATCAAGGGACCAGCATGTTACGAAACAAAGCCAAGTTGACAGATCTAAAATATAAAGTGTGCACTGGTCCTGATAAGATGGGAAACAGCCAGAGCATATAATATCAAAACTAGTAGCTGACTCTTTTTTGGAATGCAAAGGAAAATAAAAACATGTTAAAATGAAAACAGCAAAAGATACTCTTTACACATTTTTCTAGAGTCTGTAAGAAACCTCCTTTTCACTTCATTGTCTGATATATGGAGACATACTAAAACAGGACAGACTAAAAGTATAATGAATAAATAAGCAAATAACTGAAGCACTAGCTTGGCATTCTAATGTGGAAAATTGGGTACATGAAATGTGTTGTTTTGTTTTGTTTTGTTTTTGATCATCATTTATTGTGTTGCTAACATGACATTTAATTTCTTTGTTATGTAAGAAAAACAGCTCAGTCAAGACATGCCTTAATCTTTATATTTATTTATTTATTACTGTGTTTTGTGAGAAGGAATTAAAAACTAACAAAAAATTAACAAAAATATCTGCATGTAATACAGATAGATATCTGGATGTATAGTACAAAGTACCTTTACAACAGTGTGATATTGGGAAATAATGTAATAGCTTATGAAGTAAGTCTTGGTTAAATGTGATTGAAGATTAAAATTTAGTAGTGGAATCAAGTGACTAAGCCAGCTGTTCAAGTGAAATAAGATTCTTATAGCATTGGGTTGCTTGAACACTTTTGTTGTAATGGATCATAACTTCATTCCTTTTGCTCAGTAACAAAAGGAGGAGTGGCAGCAAGCAAGACTAGCTTAGAAAATTGCCCTATATTAAATATATATATATATATTTTTCCCCAAACAATTTTAGAACCTTTACTCAGGCTACATATAAGTGTCTCAGTGGGAGGCCATACTTAATCACTGAAATACATAACTAGTTGTAAGGAAAACACGTGACTTATGTCATTCATAAAATCATCAAGCTCCATTTCAGGTCATATTTCATCCATCCTACTATTATAAAAAATCACTGTTCCATATTAGAAATAGACTTGTAATTTCTAGCCTAAATTTATTCATGGTTAATTTTCACCCGTTTATTCTTATTATAAACTGTCATTATGTTATTTTCCATCTTGGAAATTCACTTTGGAGGGCTGGCAAAGCATGACAGTTTCTAGCTTTGTTTGATTCACTTAAATGAGACAACATTTCTTAACCTAGTCTTGAAAGATATACTTTTGGTCTCTATGACCACTGTATTACCTATTTCTAGTACTTATTTATCTTTCTTGTCACAGCCTCTGTGCTACACAAACATATTGCTAGGACACTACAATAAAATGTGGCAGCAGTTAATGAGCAAGGAAGGTAACATTTCTGCTCATATAAGTCTTTTCCCATTTTTTTGCATGTGTCCTCAGTTCTATTTTTAAATGTTTATGTTTTACTGCAGAAGTAAGCCTGTATAATCTCCTCCTGCAGAGGTCAATCTGCATAGCTTTACTTTAGCACTTCTTTGTAGAAGATCCCCTTACCTCTTTATTTTATTTTATTTTATTTTATTTTATTTTATTTTATTTTATTTTATTTTATTTTATTTTATTTTATTTTATTTTATTTTATTTTATTTTATTTTATTTTATTTTATTTTATTTTATTTTATTTATTTTATTTTATTTTATTTTATACTATGAAATAAAACTCAGCATCCAGTAACTATGTTCTCTGTTATCTGAGGTCTCTGAAAAAGGATTATGACCAATTTAAAATGATTTATTTATTTCTATGTAACTATTTATTAATTTTAAATTAAATTTATTTTGATGTAACTGAAGTCTACTTCAGACCCATAAAGGGTATAGCAATGATATGAAGATATCAAGAAGACTAAATGTGAGATAAAAGGGTTTGACCACATCCAAGGACAGAAAACTGTCAAGAGAACATACTTGTTATTTAATTAAAGCAAAATAATACACATTCTACATAGATATGTGTATTGATGTATTTCAACATATGGTGTTCAATAACAATACAGAAAAAAAATAATAATCACTGACCCATTTTGCCTGACTGAAGATGGTGATATTTGTGAATTAGAAATGTTTTCCACCTTTTAAACTGATATCACCTACCATTTTCATAGATAAATTTAAAGTTTTTTTCAAAAGACTAGCTCTAAGTCACCAACCACAACATGAAAACTAATCTGCAATGCTTTATCACAGTTTTCTCAAAAAAGAGAAAATATGCATAAGAATAGAAGCTTCTGAAAAAAGGAAAAAAAAAAAAAAGACTTTTTTTTTTCAGTAAGATGAACTTAATGTAAATACAAATAAATGAAATCTATTTGTTTTCCACAGCGATGGAAGAGAAAGCATAAATTTATAATTTATGCTTTATGTAATACTGATTGGTTTTACAAAAGGTTTCAAGCATTAGCAAGAAAGACTGGTAACATGAATTCAGGAAGAACCACAGAATGGAAAGATAAACCTATTGTATGTGTTTGTATAAATATAAATCTATATACAAATACACACACAGTAGTACCATTGCATTCAGCTGTTTAATTGTCTCTGACTTCCAAACAACAAACTAATTCTAAGTTGATTTTCATTTAATATGTAATTTGATTATAGAACAGAAATATAAAGATAGCTAAAAAAAAAATTGAAACAGTGAATTACAATTTAAATCACATGCTGTGTTTCGTAGATAAAGAAATTTCAGCATCTGGCTTCCCTATTTACACTAGATGTAATGTGCCTTAAAATGGGATGCATGCAAGGAGTAAAAATAAAATAACAATACAGGCATCCAATGCTTACTAACAGCTTCCTGAAAGAAACTTCGGACTTGAGTTATACTATACAAGAAAAGAGCATAATAAAGTCTAGATTATTCATAATGAAAGCTGTTATATCTTTATCTCCTTATTTAAATCTAAAACATATCAGGACATACTAACACCTTCCAAGTGTAGATTCTACCATACTGAATATTTGCATTTGAATATATATTTTTAATAGTTGAAATTTTAATAAGATTATTGTTTTTATCTTAGAGATACCTTTACAAAAATAACGTAACACCTTTGCCAGATCTCCCTGATAGATTCCTCATGACACTGCACAAGTCAGATTTGCTAATTCATTGTAACATCTTGGTGTTTTCAATATAATCATTGAATGTCTTCCATCTAATTTGAATGTTTTTCTTGCTGATGTTCTCTGTTTATTCATTTTCTTAAGCAAATAAAATAAAGATCAAGTGGGATGCCAATATTTACCCCTAATCCAAATACCTGATAAGGATTATTAAGTAATTAATTTCATGTTATGATGAAGAAAAGAAAAAGGACATTATACTCTTAATTATTTAAACATTTACTATTTTTTCCTGTCATATTTAACAGGATTAATATATTACTTTGTATATTGTTAATATAGGTTTTCTCACAAATATTCACAGTTTAAAAGAAGATTTCTATTATAATATTCAAACAGAAAGTACACGATAAGCCAAAATTTTTCACTTAAGCACTGGGAAGAGTTACAGTCAAATTCAAGGGAGTACTGATAGATACATACTGAGTAAATCATACATGGATGTTACATAGGAATGGTATAAATGTAAAACAAGTAACATTTTTCTAAACAAAGCTCAAAAACATCTATTTTCTCTCTTAAGTGCAACTATTTTCTAAAGACCTGTTAATATTCTTATTAGAAAATAATATTTGTTATCTATTTGCATATTTGTTTTCCTAGGTATTGTGCCCTGTATTTAGAGCATATAAACCAAACTGCATCTGCAGATGTACTATTTAAGAATAAATAATTATAGAATAATACAAATAGGTTTTCTCTGTTCTATGTGGATAAAAACAAACAAAAAGATACGAGCATTTTACCCATGAGACAAAGAAGGAAAAATATAGCAAAAGTGGAGGCCTCCACTCTGAAGTGGAGGCCTTCATCACTGCCACTTCTTTTTAAAATAAATTATATATATATATATATACATCTATATATATATATAGTCAATACAGCTGTCCATAAATTGGTCACACTTCCCCCGAAGGACTGTTAAAGAATCTTCCTAATAACAAATTACTTCATTTTTTTGAAGAGACTGATGGCTGGACAAAGAGTTTTACTCTTAGTTTTATGGTTGTATAACATATTTTAAAACAGTGGAGCTGCTGTCTTGAAAACTGAAAGCAATTCAACTACTGGAATAAAAGTTTGGACTAAATCATATTCTGACATCCCTTCCAGCCATAACTCTTCTATGGTCTTGTATCAGAGAATTTGAAAATATTTTCCTTTATCTTTGAAAAGCATGAACAGCAACAGATAACATTATCCTCAAAATTTTATATTCAGAGATCTCTAAAATTAACATTTCAGAACTCCTTTGCTATTACAAATATAAATGTGTGATTGCATGTGTATGTATGTATACACACAGAGCAATGCATAATACAGTGACTGTGCATCCCTTATCCACACAGATACATGTAAAAATTAAAACTAAGGAAATGACCAATAAAATCCTTCATGTGTATCAATCATTCAGATATGAATGAATTATACAACCTGTCATGATACACCCCTCAGGCTAGTCTTTACAGATGGAGACAGCTGTTTTGTTTGTTCATTTTTAAACCATTATTCTCAGTATCCTCTAAATGTTCCTATAGACAATGAAGTGTGACTTCCTGGATAAGCTTTTTGTGATGCTTATCTGTAATATCCAAACACTTAATGAAAAAACTAGCTTATACTCTTTCAAAGAATGCAATCACAATCAATGCAGTCTTCAACTCTGAGGAAGAACAGGGTCTGAAAAATCTAATTTTTTTTTTTTGTATACCCCTCTACTTGAAAGCACTTGCATTCATGAGTTGTCATGTTTTGTTTGCACAATTGTTGCTACATGATGTAATTATCAAAAAGAAATACTTTTAACTATCTAGAAATAACCCAGCTCCCCAAAAACTGATACAGCAATATAACAAATGAGCAGGAACAGTTATCAACTTGTTTATTAGTGGCATGGTTAATATAAAGCCATCCTCATAGTTTATAAAACCAACAGCCCATTGAGCAAATGCCCTTTTTTCCCTGGAGGTGCAAGGACTCTGGATTCTATTTAAAAACATTTCACTAGAGAAGAAATTCAGCAATAAAATTAAAATGAGTTCAACCATGAATTGATTAAATTTACTAGAATAAATGTACTCAATCCTGCCTTTAGAGCATATTCATTCAATGGACAATTGCCATTTAGCGATGTGCTCTAGAGAAAAAAAAGCTCATTTACTTAATGAATGCATGCTAGTGCAGCATCTTGAGGAAGAAATTCATCACAATACATGCGTTCATTTCACAGCGGAGCACAGTATTCATAGGGAGTGTGTTAATACTGTTTGTTTTAGATGGTTAGCATCTAGTGCCTATCAACATAAGCCACATCTTCTATTTACAGCCTATCCAGCCAAATATAGTCTCCCTGCCTGTGAGCTATTGGAACTCTCATCCCAAGAATTAGACTAAGAAACAGAATCCTTTAGGTTTGCTGAATAGAGTGCCATTTTCAGGAGAGTGATTATTCACAAATTGCTGGTATCATCATACCCTTCCATGTTCAACATAGTCATATATAAAATATGAAGCATTTGCTAACTAATTAAGCTAAAGGCTTAAGTAAGACCCTACTGGTCAAAGACTCTATAATCTATAGAATGAAATTCAGTGGAAACTATTATATTTACATATGGAAAGTCATACATCCATGATTCAATAAACATTTTTCTTAGTCTTCTTTCAAGTTCAGCTTTTACATTCTGTTATAAGATGCTAAAAATTGTTCCAGGAAAATAGATTATCATATGCTTTACATAGAATTTATGTATTCAGTAGATTATTTTTTTAATAAATGCTACCTTAGAATTAATTGGGTGAATTATTCCTGACAACATTTTTATCATCAGAAAAGCATGTTCCATATTCAAAGGAAAATATTTATTTTGAGAAGAAAACAACTAAATATACACCCTAATAAACAGAATATACTTTCTTAATATTAAATATAAATGATATTATCCTAAGAGGAAAAATGTCATAAAATCGATAATTCTCAGAAATTATTAATTTTTCAAGCAGATTCCATAATGACATGCTGGCAACTCCGAAATATGTGAAAAAAAAAAAAAAGTTACTTGATACCATTTTTGTTGCATTTAACAATCATACGCACAAACATCAAATATCATGTGGCACTAATCAGTTCTTACAGTAATTTAAGGGTGACAAGTTTTGTTAACAAATTAGAAACACAGTGATCAACATCAAACTGGAAAAAATGCAGTTTTGAGTCAGGTAGAAATAAACCTCATCTCATGTTTTGTATATCAACACCAAAGATGGATACCCAACCACAAATATGTGTAGTTTGTAACAACTTTACAAGAAGATGCGCATTAGCCTTACATGCCTTAAACTAACAGGTAATCAGTTAGTCCATGGTAACATATATTCAGATATACATATCTTCAATAATCTTCCAATTTAAAGATTTATAGAATCATAGAATCATTAAGGTTGGAAAAGACCTCCAAGGTCCAACCATTTTTACATCATTCTCTCCATTTATTACTAAATATCACATCAGATATATCACAATATATCACAATATATAATCTTCATTTCATCCAACTATATTTTTTTTCTTAAAATTAGAGGATTTTTAAGCTCCATTTAAGTCATTTGACTAATATTTTGGCAAAATGTGTAAATCTTAAGGTACAATTTATTTTAACCATTCACTCTTACCATCACAAGTAGGGAGTGGGTGACTCCACCAGTGATTTTTCTCACACAGCAAAGGCTCCTCATGACTTAGCCTATAACCTGGATCACAACTAAATGAGACAGTGGATCCTATAGAGAAGTCATGTCCATAACGGCGTCCATGCACTGGTATGCCAGGATCCAAGCAAGAGTAAGTATTAACGGTTACACCTAGATTATAATAAATGAATAAATAAATAAATAAATAAATAAATTCTAACCAATTTGTTTGCTTGTTTGTTTGTTTGTCTAAGTAATTCTCTGTAATGGGGTGGTGTGTGGGAAAGTTCTATTATAAAACGTTTTCAGTGATTTATAAAGCAATTATAAAGCATTTTCATTGATTTATCCTTGACATTTGTTTCTCTGTGTTACCACTGTAGGTCATTATAGCCAATGAATTGCATTCTGCTGATATTGCAGACAAAAAACATTGCAGAATTTAGTGTAAATTTATGTTGATCCTATCTCAGTAATGTTATGCATTGATTTACAGAAATTATTTTTACATAAATTATTTTCAAATCTCATGTTCTTTGACATGTGAGATATTGGGGAGACAAAAAAAAATGCAGAAAAAGAAGTAAAGATAAGTTGACTTGATACAGAGAATATTTGTATGTGCTAAAAAATTAAACCTTCTACATTATTTCCCATTGAGAATAGTAACTTCATTATGAAAGAATTTGGGGAAAAAAGAACAAAAAACTCTAGGAATATTACTGAGAGGTAACAAATTAGAAGAAACAGTTGGTGTAGGATCTTCTGGGTGTTTTATCCTTCTACAAAAATTTGTACACAAAGGATATCCTTCCTTAAAAAATAATACAGTGTGGAAATAAAAAAAAAAAGCATAAAAAAAAAAAACACAAACAAACAAAAAAAACATCAGCTTTCAATAGGATTGCTGAAGAGAAAAACACTGAATCATTTAGCATTATTATCATCCAGAAAGAGGAAAACAGATTTGCCCTGTACTGGAAGCAAAACACAAAGAAGCAATAAAAATTGAACAAAAATAACATGCATATTAAATGTCTGTACATAAACAGATCATGGTAAGCAGAAAAGCTACTAGAAATAGCTTATATAGTGTAAAAATTATTAAAGATGCATATTTTTAGAATTCTCCTATATAAACTGAATATAGTATAGTAAAAACTATAGTATAAAGTATAGTATAATATAAATTGAATATAGTATACACTGCACTTTCATTCTTCACAAGTTTAAAGCAGAACTCTGGAATGGGGATCAATTTTAATGAAAATGCATTTTATAATGAAATTGAAGAATTCATACATTTGAAAAGAATATTCAGGTTCCCTTTCAAAATTTAGTTAATTAAAAGAGTAGATATAAAGGTACTTCTAGTAAGTACATCTTTCCTCTTTTTGCTGTTCACATTCCTGAAGTGTAATTTCTACCATTAAGCATTATACGTTTAGCCAATTATTTTAAGAATTAAATGGTCTTTGCTGGGAGCATTAATCTATTTTTCCTAATGTGTAAGGATAGATATCCCTCACATTTCATATTGATGAGAACTTAACACAATCATTAATTCTCCACAATGTCGATGATAAACATGGAAGTACTAAGTGAAGTACTCAGTGAAGGCTGAGACAGTAAAGAATTTTGAAATAGTAGATTTGCTGGGATAAAATGCCAGAACTTTGCATTTAATGGAGTTCAAAGCAGCCAAAATTGTAATAGGCAAAGGAAAGGCAAATGAAAGGATATTATATTTAATATCATTATCATTAGTGATCATAAATAATGTGAATGGTCAAAAATATGGCAAAAAATTAGGAACATCTGAAAATTCCTTAGTGGTAGTCCCAACAAGTATGAAATAGAAATTGATAACAATGTGTTCTTGATGACAGTAATTACAAAAACTATTTTTCACATTAAAATACATTTTGGTAAAACAAACATATATTTAGAAAAACAAAAAGTAAATGACATGATAATATAGCAAGTTACGTGAATTTTAAGCATTCATAAAAATACAAAATCTTACTGATACTTTCTACAGTGTAGTTTATACTATACTAGACTATAATATAATTTATAGACTATAATTTATATACTAGACTATAATATAATATAATATAATATAATATAATATAATATAATATAATATAATATAATATAATATAATATAATATAATATAATATAATATAATATAATATAATATAAGGGAAAATGAATACTTCTACATAAGATTTATAATCAACAAATCACATATGGGTTTTTAGATCCCTAAAAATCCATAATCATGCAATTTGGTAATTGATTTTTTCCACTCATTAATGTAAATCACATTTCCTATTAGCTTCAGAATTTCAGATCCATCAGTCAGGACAGTAATTCAGACATTTGCTTTAGAATTTCATAATTTTACTGATTTTATGCAGTCTTATACATACAAAAATACATTATATAAAAGGTAAGAAAAACAAGACATAATAGCAACATCCAGAAGAAAGGCATTTATGTGCCATTCTTATTTTCTGATTCTTAAAGCACAGAGCACTACAGTAATTACATTAAATGAAATTACTATGCATTGTTCTGCAGTTTAATATCACCAAATCTTATTCAATTTGAAAAAAAAATAAGAGGCCTGACTCAGCAATCTACCAAAGGCAGAGCATTTAGACATTTATATCTTTATGACCATGATAAGCAGAGAAGAGGAAATCAAACCACACAGTTCACAATGACTTACTTTCATAATGAATCTTGAATCCATTGTTAGAACGGCTGTTGTCAGTTGTAAAGAGGAGATAAATGAAATTGCTACTGCTAAATAGGAATTGTGGGACCTGAGTACCATTGTAGGATCCCAAAAGTGGAGATAATAAATTAGGTCCATCATGAACTTCTAAAACATCATAATTGAGTTCTGTCTGAAATCTGGAATTGAGGAAACATCCATAGGTACAAATATAAGAAGCAGATAAACCAAACACATAGCAAGTATGTCACATTTTTAAAACTATGCTTCTTTCCTGACTATAATATTTTAATTATTTCTCCATATTTCTACTTTACAAGATCAATTTTATTATTACATAATTAATACAATAATCACATTTCAGGTTTGTGTCCTGGTAAGATGAGAAATAAGTGTTAACTCCTTGAGCAGGTTTGTGTTGCAGAAAAGTAAACAAAAGTAAGAAACTAATAAAAAAAATCCTGGCTTGCTAGCAGAGATTAATATTACTTCCACACACTATTTTATATCACATAATGATTTTCATTTATGGAAAAATAAACTAAATGATATAGAGGATAGGTTTATGTGTTCCTGTATTGTATCTATTCCATTTGGCACAAATATCATCAAAGTACTTTATATTACCAAAAATCATACTCTGACCACTTACCCTCAAAATTGCCTATAAGCAGGGATAGAACCACTTAAAGACTCTTTGAGACTCCTGTCACTTTGTGCGAGTCACGGTTCAGTGCAAAGTAGTGGCAGAAGTTAAGTAAATAAATAAATAAATAATCAAATCTTATTTAGAAAGCATTACAAAGTGAAATGTCCCTTTGCAATCTGCATGTGTGCTGTCTTTGTCAAGAAAAAACAGAGTATGATAATGCTGCTAGATACCTACTTGTTCTTGTTTTTGATGGTATCACCAGTCCCAAACCTCTGTTTGTTATTTTGACAGCAGTTTCCCTCTTGCAGTGATAGATCTTACATTAATCATATTGCTTTAATGGACTCTCTGATGAATTACTGAAAAACCCTTCCAGCATTAGAAAGAAAAACATTAACAACAGGATCTTTCAGATATTCCTAACTCTCTCTCTGATTCACTTAGATGCCTAATTCAGCTTTGTGAAATCCATTCAAGGAACAGAATGACTAACAACAATGTACTAAAGAACTCTCTGTTTTGAGATTTTTGTCCCAGGAACCTTAACCTAAAATCTAAAGGAGTCTGGCAAAAGAAGAGAAACCATATTAAACCTCCAGAACATGTTTTCTTTTATTTCTGTTCTGATCATATGAAATAACATAAAAAGAGTGCAAAGAAATAAAATACTAGGGAGTTAAAAAAATAAAGCAGGATAAGCCTAGAGGCCAGACAGCTGAAAATTTAGGGGAAATGAATGTTTTGTTTTTTTTTTGGCTAGTTCCCACATGAGCTCAGAATATGTTTCTAAATCAAAAATACTCTGCTTCTGTCAGACTACAGTGTTCTTCCTCCTTAATAAGCCACTAATCTTAAATTAACCTGGATGCCTTCATTGCTGTGTTAAGTCTATTCTTATGGAGGACTTTCCAATGTTCAGTCGAACAGACAGGAGTGAAACAAACTTTAATACAGAAGGAGATGCACACTTTTTATCTTATTTGAACAGCTAAAGCTGCTCTAATATTTATAGCACACATTTTTGTTTTTGAGACAACCTGCCAACTCTGTGGTGTCAGGATATAAGCAGAATACCCCAACACACAGTGTATTCTCATTAGTCAAATGTGACTAGTGCTCCAATCAGTAGTTTGCTGATTAACATCCCTAGCATTTAAAGGCTCATAATTAGGCTTCATGATAAACACTTCATTACAATGAAGAATGGCACTCACATTTCTCACTTTCATCATTTCAACTCAGCCTGCATAACTACTGACTTACAACAGAAATCCAACAGATTATCATAGCTATGACTGTGTAAAAGGAGTAAACTTATCACACTATTTATTAACAGTCCTGAAGCAAAAAATGAAAAAGTCCTTACGAACTCCTGGAAAGCACTAAAAGAAATAGCTATTATTCTTTGTCTGTAGTTCTCTTTCTTTTTTTTACCTGTGTGTCAGGCTTCATGGCATAGGAATACAATAGTACATACAGGGAAAAAAAAAAAAAAAAGCTTTTAAACCTATCGCAATGATTTATTTTTTTTTCTTACAGAAGATCCTCATTTCCATATCCTGCTTAAAATGAATTTGAAATTGTATTAAAATGAAGCAGTATCTTCTCTTCAGATTGAACGTGACCAGGACCAGTCAGAAGATGCAGTATATATAGCAACTGAGAAGTACTTGAATGATATTTGTGCATATAACTTTTCAAAAGACTTTTTTTTTTTTTTTCCTGGATCATAATCTAATCTCTTAATATTTACAATTAAGAATAATCTAGAACATGCTTAAAATATGTAGAACATATGGATTTTTTTAAATTACATTTCATATTTTGCTTTCTCATAATGAGTTTAGATTCAACACCCACAGCTTGCTACTATTAGATTTAAGGCTCCTAATATGTTTCATTCCTTTGAATCAGGAAGGGATATAACAGGCAAAACAGGAGAAGTGAACTGCTTCAGTAATTTGGGGAAACTGTAATTGCATCCTGTAAGCACCACTCCTTTCAGAAAAACAGATCAGATGACCTTGTAAATATTCATGATGGATTAAAAAAAAAAAAATAAAGTATTTAATTCAGTTACGACTGTTAATTCGGATTCTCAGAGTTGAAGATTTCACACATTTGAGAAAAATAAAATGGCTTCATAAGTATAATTCATCACAGTAACACATTTACAAGCAAATTGAACATGTTAATCTTTATAAAGAGACCAAGCTATTAACTAGGGCAGACAGACTTAAATATATACAAAAGGTAGGAATTTCAAAAGCTTTTCAGTTCACTGAAATGAAATTTATATTGAAGATAAAATTCATGATCTGCAGGCACTATCATGTTTTGGAAAATTCTACCCAACAATACAATTACTTGATTTCAGAAAAAGTGAAAATTAAGTTTACAATAGAGCTAATAAACTATTGCTTCTGATAAAAACAAAATTGAAAATATTAAATAAGAAAAATATTAGCCAAGACCTTTCAAATGTAATTTTGATAGAGTGTCCTGGTTCAGCTTCTATCACCCACTCACAATTCAAGGAGTCTTTATAATACCCAGGCCAGCCTGGAGAGAGGATTACTCCACTGGGAGATGAAAAATGTCCACCACATGGAGCTAAAAATAAAACAAAGACAAAGGTATAATAACACAAACTTATGATAAGTAATTCACCATTACCAATTTCATTATAGCATATGTATACTTAAATTTAAAAAATCCAGCTGCAAGAAGATGCAAGAAGACTTGAAGCTGACAGACTCTGCAGGGCTTGGAATTAGATGGAGAGGACTAAATTATAGATAAAGAACTGAATTAAGATAAAATTAACATTGCTCAGGAAGTGATGACATAAGCTTTTATACTGTATTTTTACAGCTACAATACATTTTACTGTAATAACGGACATAGAGCAAAACACAGGGTTTAAAACCTGGGATTGTTTCTGCTTTTAATTATGAGCAGAGAGAATCAAAAACAAACCAACAAACAAACAAACAAGAAAACTATGCAGAAGTTTCAGTTGAATATTAAACTTGAAATTAGTAAAATGTCATTTCAGCTTTGACATGGATCCACTGTGAGACTACATGCATTTTATTTGTCAGCTTGGCAGTTCAAATTCTGTGTTCCTGAAACAAATATACTTACCATTTTTACAAGATTAGCTAATATTTTTGAAGCATTTGGCAAATACATTTTAAATGTTGTAAAATATCCATAGTCAAACAGAACTATTAGAAACAGTATGTACTATTTCTCTCTGTAATAGTAAGCAAAGACAAGCTATTAAAACATAACTAAAAACAAAATATCTGATAATCATATTCAAAGTTTTTTAATGGCTTAATAATGCATTAATTACAGGAATAATCTCCACAGCTGTAGGTCTTGCAGAGATGTCTGCATTCCTGCTTGAAGTGTCACCTAGAGCAGGTTGCCCATGAGCAGGTCCATATGGTTTCTGAAGATCTCCCAGGAGGAGATCCAAAATTCTCTGGTAAACCTGTGCCAGTGTTCTGCCTCAACAGTAAAGTGCTTCCTGATGTTCAGACAGAACCTCCTGTGTTTCAGTTTGTGCCCATTGCCTCTTGTTCTGTAACTGGGCACTACCAAAAAGTACCTGGCTCCATCCTTTTTTGCACCCTCCCTCTAGGTATTTTTAGATAGTGGTCTGATCCACCCTGATTTTCCTCTTCTCCAGGCTGAACAGTCCTAGCTCTTTCAGACTTTCCTTACAGGAGAGATGCTCCAGTCATCAAATGATGCATCCTTCATCATCTCAGTCAGTGGCCCTTTGTTAGATCCCTTCCAGCATGTCCATGTCTCTCCAGATGTGGTCTTACCGTTGATGAAATAGAGAAGGATCACCCCCTTTGACCTGCTGGCAAAATGTTGCCTAATGCAGCCTAGGATACCATTAACCTTCTTTGTGGTAGGTGTACATAGCTGACTCATGTTCAACCTGGTATCCATTTTCTTTTCTGCCAGGCAGAAAAGCTGGATGGCCTCCACCTGTACTGGTGCCTGATGTTGTTCCTCCCTGAGGACAGGACTTTCCACCTCTCCTTGTTGAACTTCTAGAGATTTTTGTATGCCCATTTCTCCAGCCTGGTGAGGTCCCTCTGGATGGCAGCACAAACTATCAGCCACTTCCAGCTTCATGTCATCCGTAAACTTGCTGAGGGTAGACTCTGGTCCATCATCCATAAAGCTATTTATGTACTTAATTATCAGAAGACACATTTATTTATTTTTTTTATTTACTTACTTATTTTGTTTATTATTACTAGTATCATGTAAGTATCCAGTTAGAGGGCAGAAACTTTTGGGGAAAAGAATGCCGAACTATAAACTTTCAGCACTCTTTCAATTCATTCTTTATGCATACATGGCTACACAATGATGAAAAGAAATGTGCTACATTTTATACGTCTGACTGTATTGTTGGGAAGTCGGCAAGTCTCTTTACTAAACAGTGAATTTAAAAAAAAAAGTCAATTTCTTACTTTTTTTTTTTTTTGCTTAGTCACTTCATATTCTCTGTATTTTTGCTGCTCATTTTAATGAAGCAGCACTGTACATGCTATTGTCTAAATTATTCTGTACTTCTCCATTACAAAAATGTTTTAATTTTGTTCCATTTGACACACCTTCAAATTGAAGATCATGAATTATGACATAAATATCTGAATATCTCATAAATATCTAAATATCTCTGTTTTTCTCAGGAAATTACCAGGGTCCTGTATTGAAATGATGAACTGTTGTAATGAAGCATTTTATATTTTTAAGGACATAATATCCCTTCTTCCTCCTATTGTGTGGAAAAAAATATATATATTCTAAAAGCTATATAAAATTTAAAGTTCAGAACTAACAATACTGCAAACATCTCTAAATATGCAATTATAGAGTTTTAGTCTCCCCAATCCAAACCCCTCCCTGTCTTAAAATATCATTTCTTAACTTTCACCTTAAGGTCCTTTTGTCAAACTACCTTCATCAAACACTATCAGTCAAACATACAGTATTTAAACTAAGAATTACATCAATACTTACAGTTGTAAGGTTAGCATTAAAACATTAATCATCCCTACATTTTATTGTATATAACTACTTATGCATATCCAAAATACATATGGAGCCAATATACTACAAAATATACTAACAAGAGTAATACCAGATGGTCTTATCCTGAGCTAGTGTACTAGCATAGTTGGCACGTAGTATTGCTAAATTTGTGCAAAGCTCCACTTTATCACTAAATTTACATTGAACTGTTAAAGATTATATTTGGAAAACAGAACTCTTTTACAAAAAATGATTCTACAAATATTACATTTGAAATAATACATATCTCTTTGATTGTGTAAATTCACTATGATTTCTCTTTGTATTTGGGATCTAACATAATAGTTTTGCTTTGATGTTTTTGTTGTTTTTTTCTATTGTTTAAAGAAAATTCTGCTTGTCCTTCCCATGATTATGGTTCTTCCTGATGTCTTCAGTGCAAATTCTTTATCTGACATTTACTATCACATGCTAATTTCTTAGATCCAAGAATTCTTCCCTTCAGAATAGCTGGGTGACTGGGCTTATCTTCTTCTCTCTTAAAGAGTTTTTTTTTTTTCAGAGATTAAAATTCTCCAGGCATCTTGCCAAATAACAGTTTCCCCATCTTTTTTTTTTTTTTTTTTTTTTTTGCATTGAGTTTTAGTCCCTGTTCTTCCAGTTCTGTGGCTGGCAGATGTATACCCACTGTCAGTGGGTTAAAAATAAAATACCAGAAATACACCATAACCAGTGTTTGTCATCAAACAGAATATTTTTATCAAACACAAGCTTATGCAAATCACCAAAAAATAGTCAGCCTGATCTATGAATTCCCACAAATCCATTTCTATTTATTTCCATTTCCTTGCATACTAAGGTATGGCAGTTGAGTCAGGAAATTTTTATGCATGAGTATGAGGAAAACTTTGATGATAGGATAATCAGTGAACAGAACACTTCGTAGGTTCACAGTTCTAGACATTTTTTTAAATTTTATTTTCCAAAATAAATTCTGGAATTTATTTTCTCACTGTAAGCATTACAGGAGTTATGCAGGTAGACCAAGAGTAGAGCTGCAGTCCACGTGTAACTGGACTATATTACAAGAGATTATGTGAAAGTCCTTCATATGACTCTCACACAAGGAGGATGAAAGACACAGGGACATGAATCTCACATGTAAATGCATAGTGGAATCACAAAATCAGGACTCCTCTGCTAGGTAAATGAAGATAGGAGCCAAGGGTGATGACACATATAGATGCAGTTAGTGCCCTCACCAACACAGCATCATTGCACTCCATCTAGTGCATCTAATGAATGACATTGCTAGTCGGTTGAGGGAAGTGATTCTCCTGCTCTACTCTGCACTGGTGTGGCCTCACCTCAAGTACTGTGTGCAGTTTTGGGCACCACAGTACAAAAAGGATGTGAAACTATTGAAGAACATCCAGAGAAGAGCTACTAAGATGGTGAAGGGCCTAGAGGGGAAGACATATGAGGAACGGCTGAGTTCACTTGGTTTGTTCATCCTGGAAAAGAGAAGGCTGAGAGGAGACCTCATCACAGTCTACAGCTTCCTCACGAGGGGGAGTGGAGGGGCAGGCTCTGATCTATTCTTGCTGGTGACCCATGATAGGACCCGAGGAAATGGAGTCAATCGGCGACAGGGGAGGTTCAGGCTGGATATAAGGAAGAGGTTCTTCATTGAGAGGGTGGTCATGCACTGGAACAGGCTCCCCAAGGACATAGCCATGGCACCAAGCCTGTTGGAGCTTAAAAAGTGTTTGGACTATGATCTCAGTCATATGGTCTGAATTTTTGGGTAGACCTGTGTGAAGCCAGAAGTTGGACTCAGTGATTCTTGTGGTTCCCTTCCAGCTTGGGGTATTCTATGATTCTATGATTTGAGCAAGGTGAGCAGGACTAGATTGGTGACAGAAAAGGGGCCTGGAGAACAAGTCCTACGAGGAGGGGCTGAGGGAGCTGGGTTTGCTCAGCCTGGAGAAAAGGAGGCTCAGGGGCAACCTTATTGCTCTCTACAGGTACCTTAAAGGAGGCTGTAGTGAGGTGGGGGTTGGTCTGTTCTCCCACGTACCTGGTGACAGGATGAGGGGGAATAGGCTAAAGTTGCGCCAGGGGAGTTTTAGGTTGGATGTTAGGAAGAACTTCTTTACCGAAAGGGTTGTTAGGCATTGGAACAGGCTGCCCAGGGAAGTGGTGGAGTCACCATCCCTGGAAGTCTTTAAAAGACGTTTAGATGTAGAGCTTAGGGATATGGTTTAGTGGGGACTTAGTGTTAGGTCAGAGGTTGGACTCGATAATCTTGAGGTCTCTTCCAACCTAGAAATTCTGTGATTCTGTGATTCTGTGATTCAAGTGACTATAGGTTGAATGATGAACCAGGAGTTGAAAGGGCAGGGACTGACAGCCCCAGGCTGAGCTGAAATGGGGTACTAGGCCATGGACAGGTTGGGGGGAGGCCTCAACAGAGGCTGTGGCAAAGCCTGCCTGTTGGTGCATCAGGCATATTGCCCTGACAAATTAGTATGCTGACCCTACCCACCTGTACCATATTATTATATGGTTCTCTCCTATATACTGTAACAGAAGACATTTCTGCAGTGAAGAAAAAACTTCACATTAGTCACATCCAGTATTTCCTGGTCAGCATGTTGAGTTCATGTATTTGACCTGTTATGTATGACAATGAAATTATGAGGTGTGTGAAGGGCAAGCAGACTTGAGCTTATATAAAATGTCATTGTGTTATGAAGTCAATAAAAATTCAAAACATCCCATCAGACCAAATTAATTACACTAATAGCTTAATCTTCAATCTTAAAAATATACCTAATTCTGCAGTAGATAAATACACTTAATTCAAATATACCAGCTACCCAACCTTTAGGATTCCAGTCTATGCTCCATCTAGTGTCTCAGACAATTTGAGCCATCTGAACCATTTAGAATGTATGGTTCAGACTCCGGTGTAGAGACAGACATTTAAAAATATTCCTATTATTTTAAGTATTTTATTAGCAATGTTTAACAGCTCCATAACATCATAATAAAGTAAGGTCCACGACTGTGTATCATCTAGGGAAACTGACCCATCTTGTATCTATGAAATCATTAGAATTTTGAACTTAAAGTTAAATGGATATGAATATTATAAGGAGTCACATTCATATATTAAAATTAAGAAAATTTTGTTAGGAAGGCAGTTCAATAGTGGAAATCTGAACTAAGCTTTTATTTGATATAAAATTGAACACACTTTATAAATCGCATATCATCATTGATCAAATCGTATTTTTTAAGAGATGAAAATATCTTAAAATACAGGAAATGTAATGAAGCAAAGTTTATATATACCTCTTAGTATAAAAAAATACACAGAAATATGCTTAACATTGTTTTAGAGATTGTGATGTACAGAAAGTACTTAATTTCTTTAATGAGAAAGATCAATTGTCAAGAGAATCTTCCAGAGGCTATATGTCACTGTGGATAGAAGAAACGTAAGTGGAGCAACAGACAACTAAGACCTCTCTAATGGTATAAAATATCATTGCCCACGATCTGAAAAAAAGATCAACTTCTCCATTCTAATCTAATATGCCACTGAATGCTCACTATTTAAAATCATTTATCTGTCTGAAGTCAGAAATTAATAGTTGTGTTCTGAAGAAAACCTTCTAAATGAAACTGGGTGAAAATAACCGAAAAGCAAACAAACAAACAACAAAAAAAAAGAAATTGAAGGACAAACTTCTTGACTAATAAATACTAAATACCGAGTGGCAAATTGAACTTAGATGTTTATATTTGGAAACTGAGGAACAGAAATCTTCAATATATTTCTGTCAGATTCAGTGAAAACAGTGATTTTCTTTCCTGCTATTTCTTTCTCCTATATATTGACTAAGCTGACCAGGATACTGACGGGATTGGAATTTAAAAATGAAGACATGAATATTGTTGGTGTACTGTGGTGCCTCACTAGACTCCTTATTATGGAGTTGGTATTACAGGAGCCTTCTGCTATCATTATCAAAAGTTTGAATTCCCTTTAGTGACAACTTAAAAGACATTACACTGAGTCTTCATGAATCAGAAAGAAATATTATACATACCTCCACACTTAGGAATAGGTCCACTCCACATTACTTTTCCATCCACTAGCATACAAGTAATTGTTTCAGTTCCCTGTGTTTTGATAAATCCTTCCTCACAGATAACAGAAATTGAACTCCCCAACTGAAAGTTGTCACCAAAACGCCGGGCATTGATTGGTACTCCAGGATCAGGGCACTCATTATGTCCAAATGCTGTGTAAAAAAATAAATAAATAAATAAAATGGGGAAGGAAGGAGAGGGGGTAAATAGTGTTATAATTTTTGCAAGTAATTTGTCAGAATTTTACTCTGTTAGTAAAACCAAACAATAGGGAAATAAAGCTTGGCCAACAGCAGAAAATACACACTATATATATACTACATATAGGACTATATGGTAAAAATATGATTTTTCACAATATTTTTCTGCGGTTTTACTTATACATCTGTTAGACAAAATGTATCCAAGATACCTCATGAAATCTCCCAAATGTAAACATTATTCAAAAAGAAATATTAATTTCTTAAAACATATTTAAGAAAAATGAATTGTTCCACTTTATTTCCAGGAAATTATTCAATTTACTGTTAACTGAAATCAAACAAGGTATTCATATTAGTTTGCTTTCATGCTTTGATTGCTTCCTGCAATGTGCAAGTATTCAAGAAGGTTCAACAGACACTCACACAATAATTATGGTAGTAAAATACTCTTTACAGAAAAATAAAATATATGAAGAACTTCCAAACATGTTAGTATACAAAATAAAATGGAAATGTTTAATTATTCTTATCGTTACTATAATTAATATCTACCTTTTTAAGAATATTGATTACACAAATATTATATATTAAAGGAATGCAAATGTTACACTGCTCTGAAAAGGATACAGATTATAACATGATTTTAAAATCAAAATACATTTAAAATGAATAAACAACCTTCTTCCCTTTCAAGAAAACTGTATATAAAAGTATATAAAAATAGCATATTTTTTACTAAAATTGTTAAGTCAGTTTGTATGAAGCAAGACTATAATTATTTCCAAAAACACAATTTTTGCTTGTGTTAGTTATATTTGCAAACGGTTATTATACTTTTCTTTTTTTTAAAGTTGCATCTTGTTAACAAAAAAGACTTTGCAGATCTTACATTACAGAAGTATTAAGCATCTGAATAATAACAGACAATAGAAAGTATTACTATATTAACATTTTGACTTAGAAAATGACACATACATGTGTATTGGGAATAAAAATAGTGCTTCAATAGTTATCTACCATTGGAGGATAGCTTTCAGAAATGATGCAATCATTTTTCTTTTTCCATACTTTTTCCATTGGGGTCACAAAATTTTTGTCAATACATTAAACATACTTCTCACTTTTAGTGAAGGACTGATTGCACCTTTTTTCTTACTAGCTTCAGATCAACCACACAGAGATAGATTTTTAATAGATATCTGCAAATTTAGATAAAAGTCAACTCCAGGTATAGGTTGCTTATGTATGACGCCAGCTTATTAAGGCTGTAACATCTGTTCATTGCTCTATATTTCAGCTCAGGAATTGAGAATTATGCTGCTACTGTTGCTCCCATGGAAGTGACTGCAGTGCATGGGATGGCTCTGGGAGGCAGGAGAGTGACAGATAGCCTACCCAAAAACAGTTGCTCTCTTAGCCTGGCCTGGCTGCAGTTACAGTACTTGATTCAGTATTCAGCCTGCCTACTCTTCTAAAAAGATTGATGGTGGAAATGTAATAGTAGTATGCCTGAAACTGAAAAGAAAAAGCACAAATTTGCATATTCTTAATATTGACATGTGAGCCATCATCTATAGATCAGAAAACAATAGAAAAGTTCTTCATGCAATATTACATGTAAAGAGGAGATACAGTTTTCTTGACATTTACTTATCCACTATTGTGTTTGCACTCGTATTTTAAGCAGAACCTCAAAAAAGCTATGCAGCATAAACATAGTATAGGGTGACAATGAAGTACTTTCACCTCTGATATTAACTCAGAAGGATGTTAAAACCTGTATTTTGCATTAAAAAATGTGAAGAGGAGGAATGGCAAAGATCTGAAAAGACAGGAAGGTAGGAATTAAGCTAACTGTAACCACAACATCTGTTTTGAAACCTGCTCTGAAAGGTCCTTGGAAATAGGGCCAGAAAGGAATAGTCCACTGGCATGATTAATTGTTTTGGTAGATCGTTCTGCAAAGAGTTTTAGCTGATGTCTACCAATGGCTTTGGAATATGTAACTCTTTCAGAGGAAAATACCAAAGAGGAACCAAGTTAAGAGAATATCAAATAATAAAGTGATATTTCAAAAAAAAAAAATGTTAAAGGTAATGTAAACAACTAATAGGCTACTCAGTATGTTACTTGTAAAATCATACTACTATGTAGCACACAACACAGTGTGAGGAATTCTATCCTGGGAAGTTCTGAGACTAGAAAGTCTAGCAGGAGGGAGTGCCAGCAAAAATTCCTTGTGATGGATATACCCTATCACTGCAATAACATGGACTAAAGGATATAAAATAACATGAACTTTGGATATAAAAACAGTGCTTGTGAATGTAAATGTCGTGGCCTACTGAGATAAAATCACACAAGTAATTTGGTGTAGTGGGTTTACATGGCAAGGTTTTGGTAGCAGGGGGCCATAGGGGTGGTTTCTGTAAGAAGGATCTAGAAGCTGACCCATGTTTGGGAAGGGCCCCATTGTTTTCCAGAGCTGAGCCAATAAGCGACGTTGTTTTGTGCCACTGTGAGAGCATATTTAAGACAGGGAAAAAAACGCTGCGCCACACAGCAGCTGGGAGAGTGAGAGGAGTGAGAAACAGCCTTGCAGGCGCCAAGGTCAGTGAAGAAGGAGGGGGAGAGGTGCTCCAGGTGCCGGAGCAGAAGTCCCCTGCGGCCTGTGGTGAGGACCATGGTGAAGCAGGACATCCCCCTGCAGCCCATGGAGTACCACAGTGGAGCAGGGTTCCACGCTGCAGCCCGTGGAGGAGACCACGATGGAGCAGGTGGCCCTGCACCGATGGAGGCTGCCGCCTGTGGAAGACCCCTGCCGGAGCAGATTCTGGGCTGGACCTGTAGCCCATGGAGAGGAGACCACGCAGGAGCAGGTGACCTGGCAGGAGCTGCTGCCCGTGGGGGAGCCAGGTTGGAGCAGTTTTCTCCTGAGGGATGGACCCCGTGGTACGGAACCATATCTGGAGCAGCTCTGGAAGAACTGCTGCCTGTGGGAAGCCCACGCTGGATCAGTTCATCAAGGACTGCGTCCCGTGGGTGGGACCCCCCAGCACGGGGGATGAGAGTGACCGAGAAGGAGCAGCAGAGAAGAAGCGCTGTAGACTGACCATAACCCCCATTCCCCCGTTCCCCTGCGCCACTCGGGGGGAGGAGGTGGAAGAGGGTGGATGGGGGGGGAAGGTGCTTTTGGTTTCTTTCCTTTGTTTCTCACTTCTCTAGCTTGTTAGCAATGAGCAATAAATCTTACTATCTCCTTATGCCGAGTCTGTTTTGCCTGTTACAATAATCACTGAGTGATTTTCTCATCCTTATCTCAACCTTTGAGCCCTTTTCACATATTTTCTCCCCATTCCTCTTTGAGGAGGGGGAGTGAGAGTGCGGCTGTGGTGGAGCTCGGCTGCCCACTCGAGCGGAACCACGACATTTGGGTGATTTCAAATGACCAGACACACTTCTCTAAACCTCTGACAACTCATTCCTCTGCCAGTGAAGAAAGGAGAGGTAGAGATAATTTTTCTGACTTTTTGGTCTTCTTTGCATTAAGTCCTTTGTCAGAGAAGCAATAAATATCTATACACCTTCACATGGGCCCAACTGTTGCACAGAAATTAATGTACACATTTTGCCTGTCCTGACCTAAACTAGAAAATCCAGACTGAAGCAAAGCAACTATATAGCTGCACTGATGTAATTTATGCGACTATATTCAGATAGTGTGTCTAGTTCTGATCTCCATAATTCAACAAAGATGTAGATAAAGTGGGAAGCATTCATAAAAGAGTCACAAATGTGATAAAAAGTTCATAGTTCTCCCTTAAATTGACGAGTCCAATGCATTTAGCTTATCAGAGGGAAGATTAAGGGATGACTGAGTTTATAAATAACTTCAAAGAGAACAGAAATGTCATTAAGGTCTCCTGGGTTTGGGATATAAACTGGTAGCAATGAGCCAGGAGTAAGTATGCAGTTCAAAGCAACTTAAACCAATGTAATTTCAGGCAGCTATGTTCCTATTTTCTGTGCTACCCAAGAAAGCACCTTCCAGCCTCATCATCTCTTTGACATCAACAGCGGTGCATAGGCTATATATAAGTAAACCCATACACAGATCTGACCTCACTGAAACTCACAGCTTTTAGAGTTGCTAGGTCTTTGGTTACTTAAACATTTTCTGTATCATCCATTTTTCATGTCACACAGTTCTGTGGGCTTGTCCCCAAATTTAAAATCAGATAAAAGATTTCTAATAAGTTATCGGATTTGTTGAAGACTTGGAGTAATTCTAAAATGAGATATTTGAAAAAGAAAACATTTTTTTTTACTTCCAACAGAAGTTGAATTTAGGTTTAATTTTACTGAAACAAGAATAATTATCTGAAACCATGTATGTTGCTGTAATAAAAACAAATATGGAATAAAAACAGTTTGTGAGAAATGCTATTTTCTCACAAATATATATATCAGATCATGTACTAGCAGATCAATTTTACTCTTCTCTATCCTATAACTAAGAAACCTATCAATAAAGTTATTTATATTAGTACCTTACATTATTTTTAGAAAAGAGTAATTATGTTGTACCTTTTCTGTGATATACTTTTTCTACTTTTGATGGGGAAAAAAGAGACTGATAGCTTTGAAAAGATTTGGATATATACATAGTGGAAGCATTAGCAGAAAATGGATATTTTTAATTAACTTTGGTTTTAAAATTGCCAAGACAAAGAGAAAATTACATTAATTCCATTTTTATTCTGTCTTGGTGTTCAACTATTTATTGTGGAAATTACTTCTGTAATTTATCAGACTGCAGCTGTTTTTACTAAAGTAAGATTGGACACATTTTCTGCAATTATTTTCTCTTTTGTAAGTAGATATTAACTACAGAGTTAAATGCACACACACTTCCATTCTAGCTTAAACATACCTTCCCCTCAATAAAAACATATATATGTTAAACATCTCATCTATATAAAATAATTCTTTAAAATAAATCTTTTTAGAGTGAGTGAGTTTCATTATACTACTGGTAAAAATTAATATTGTATTGTTACTTCTTCATAAAAATAAAATTGCACCATTTGGCATTATCAACACATTACTTGATATGATTGCTAATTGAGTGATATCATAATTAGACTAGCATGTAAAATAGCTAAACACAATATAAAATGTGACAGGAAATAACTGGCTTCTTTTCCAAAGGCTAGGTACAACTCAGAGCTCTAAAGACAGAACTGCTATTTACTGCTGCAGCTCTGAATGGCAGTCTAGAAATTTTTCTCCCTGTGTCTGTAACAGCTTTAAGTTAGAAATATATTAATCAGGATATAAATAATATTAATTTACCTTCAGCCTATATATAAGCAAACCAAAACAGTGTGACTAACAACAGTATTTAAGAATTCTTTTTAACCTTGTAATGGTGTAGCCAGACTCAACATACAAGCATTTTACATAAGCATGTGAGCAATCTGATTACCAAAAAGGAGGGATAGGCAGGGCAGGTGAGGTAGAGGTGTTATGTTGTACGTAAAGGAGAGATTCACAGAATCATCTAGGTTGGAAGAGACCTCCAAGATCACCAAGTCCAACCTCTGAGCTAACACTAACAAATCCTCCACTAAACCATATTGCTAAGTTCAACATCTAAACGTCTTTTAAAGACCTCCAGGGATGGTGACTCAACCACTTTCCTGGGCAGCCCGTTCCAATGCCTAACAACCCTCTCAGTAAAGAAGTTCTTCCTAATATCCACCCTAAAACACCTCTGGTGCAACTTTAGTCCATTCCCCCTCGTCCTGTCACCAGGCACTTGGGAGAATAGACCAATCCCCACCTCACTACAACCTCCTTTAAGGCACTTATAAAGAGCGATAAGGTCTCCCTGAGCATCCTATTCTCCAGGCTGAACAAGCCCAGCTCCCTCAGCCGCTCCTCGTAGGACTTGTTCTCCAGACCCCTCACCAGCTTCGTCGCCCTTCTCTGGACCCGCTCAAGCACCTCGATGTCCTTCTTGTAGCGAGGGGCCCAAAACTGAACACAGTACTCGAGGTGCGGCCTCACCAGAGCCGAGTACAGGGAGACAATCACTTCCCTAGACCTGCTGGCCACACTGCTTCTTTCTCTGTTGGCCTTCTTGGCCACCTGAGCCCACTGCTGGCTCATATTCAGCCGACTGTCCACCATCACTCCCAGGTCCTTCTCTGCCTGGCAGCTCTCCAACCACTCATCTCCCAGTCTGTAGCTCTGCTTGGGGCTATTGCGCCCCAGGTGCAGGACCCGGCACTTGGCCTTGTTGAACCTCATACAATTGGCCTCAGCCCATTTGTCCAGCCTATCCAGATCCTCCTGCAGAGCCTTCCTACCCTCGAGCAGATCGACACACACCCCTAACTTGGTGTTGTCTGCAAACTTACTGAGGGTGCACTTGATCCCTTGCCATTAGGGATGATGCAGTTGAAAGCTTCTGGGTGAAGATTACAGGGAATGGACAGCAAAGCAGATGTCATCATGGGGGTCTACTATAAACCGCCAACCCAGAACAATGGCACAGATGAACTATTCTACAGGCAACTGAGGGAAATTTTGGGACCAGTTGTCCCTGTCCTGATGGGAGACTCCAGCATCACAGACATAAACTTGGAAAATCATACTGCCACAACAAGTATGGGAAATTCCTAAAGCCTGCTGAAGACAACTTTCTGTCTTAAGTACTGAGTGAGCCAACTAGGAAAGATGCCCTCCTGGATCTGTTGTTTGAGAATAGGGAAGGCACTGTGGGAGATGTCATGGTAGATGGCTGTCCTGGTTTTGGCAGGGATAATTTTATTCCTAGTGGCTCTTACGTTTCATGTTTTCGATTTACGAAGAGAATAATGCTGTTAACACACTGAGGTTTTAGTTGTTGCAGAACAGTGTTTACACTAAATCAAGGGCTTTTCAGCCTCTCATACCGCCCTGCCAGTGAGGAGGTTGGGGGTGCACAAGAGGCTGGGAGGGGACAGAAACAGGACAGCTGACCCGAACTGGTCAAAAGGAAAATCCCATATGACGTGTGGATCCTATTCATCCATCATTCAGGACAATAAAAACTGGGAAGGTTGGCGCGGGTAGGAGGACTGCTGCTTGGCAACTGGCAGGGCATTGGTCAGTGGGTGATGTGCAATTGCATTGTGTATTACTTCTTTTTTATATATGCTTATTATTGTTAATATTATTTTCCCTTCATTTTCTACCCTACTAAACTCTCTTTATCTCAAATCATGAGTTTATATTTTTCCCTTCCAATTCTCTCCCCCATCCCACTTGGGGAGGGGAGTGAGTGAATGTCTGTGCAGTGCTGAGCTGCCTGCTGGGTTAGACCACAACAGTGACGATCTTGGCTGCAGTGATCATGAAATAGTTGACTTCAACATTTTTGGTGTAAGGAGAAAAAAGGTCAGCAGAGTTGCCACCATGAGAACAGACTTTAAGCTTCTGAGGGAGCTAGTTAGCAGTATCCCTCGGGAATCTGCTCTAGAGGAATTAAGGGTCCATGAGCTGTTTGCTTGTCGAAAAACACCTTTTAAAATCCCAGAAGCAGACAATCTTATTGTGCTGCAAGTCAAGCAAGTGGGGCAGAAGCCTAGCCTGTCTGAACAAGGAAGCCTTCCTGGAACTAGGGCAGAAAGAGACAGTATATGACCTGTGGAGGCAAGGTCTGGCTTCACAGGGAGATTGCAGAGCTGCAGTTTGCATTGAAAGGTATAAAACAAGAAAAGCAATACCCAACTCGAGTTGACACTGACCGGTGTGGTGTCAGACAACAAAAAAGACGTTTTGAAGTATGTTAACAGCAAGAGGAGGTCAAAGGGAAACATTAGACTGATGCTTGGAGCAGATGGTCACTTCAAATGTAAGGAGGAAAAGGTCAAGGCCTTTTTTCCCAGTGTCTTTTTTTACCTCAGTAACTTACAAGGGCTTCTGGGCTGCTGAGACCTAAGTGTTGGAGGACCATGACTTTCCATCTGTGGTCACTGAAATTGTAAGGAAACAGCTGTATCAACTTAATGTTCCTAAGTTCATGGGGCCCGATGGCATTCACCTCAGAGTGACGAAGAAATTAGCAGCAGTGTTCTTATTAGGTGGTCCCTTCTCAACAATTTACCAAAGGTCACGGGAGTCTGGAGAGGTCCCTGCTGACTGAAAGCTAGCTAGCATTATATCCATCTACAAAAAGGGCTTGAGACAAGAACCTACATACTTGTAAGTCTAACTTCAGTCCCTGGAAAAGTTATGGAGAAGATTGTCCTGGGGGATATTGAAAGGCACTTAAAGAACAAAGCTGTTATCAGGCATAGTCAACATGGGTTTATGAAGAGAAAGTCCTGCTTTATTACTTTGTTCTCCTTTTATAATAAGGCCACCCACTTGGTGAATGAAGGGAAGGCAGCTGACGTAATCCTTCTGGATTTCAGTAAGGCCTTTGATATTGTCCTTCACAGTACCCTCTGGACAAATTGTTCGGCTGTGAAATAAATGTGTTCATTCTATGCTGGGTGGTGAATTGGCTCAATGGTAGAGCTCAATGTGTTATAGTAAATGTGCCTGACAGATGGTCACCAGTGGTATTCCTCAAGGCTCAATTCTGGAGCGAGTTCTGTTCAACATTTTTATCAATGATGTGGATGCAGGATTGAAACTCAGCAAGTTTGCTGTTGATACTAAACTGGGAGGTGCTGTTTGCTCCCTGGAGGGACAAGAAGCTTTGCAGAGGGATCTAGACAGATTAGAGCACTGGAAGATTAGGAATGGCATGAAATTCAACAAAGGAAAATGCTGGGTTCTGCTCCTGGGAAGGAGTAATGACAGGAACAATTACAAACTAGGAGACAAGTGGCTAGAGAACAGCTCAGCAAAAAGGGATCTAGATGTGCTGGTTGACGACAGGCTCAACATGAATCAGCAGTGTGCCCTGGCAAGCCAAGAGAGCAAACTGCATTATAGGGTGCATTTAACACAGCATAGCCAGCCAGCCAAAAGAGGTGATTTTCCCACTATGGTTTGCACTGGTGGAGACTCATCTTTAATACTGCATACAGTGCTGGTCTTGAGAATCTAAAAGGATGTTAAAGTACTTCAAAGCATCCAGAGAGGGCAACAAAGCTGGTTTTTTTACAAGCTTGGATGGAAGTCATGTCCTATGAGGAGAGGTTGAGAACACTTGGTTGTCTAGTCTTGAGAAGAGGCTAAGAGGTGACCTCATAGTTCTCTGCAGCTTCCTGAGGAGGTGAAGTGGAGACTTCCCTAATTGTCAGTCTCTTCTCACTGGTAGGTTTTGACAGGACACACAGGAATAGCACAAAGATGTGCCAGGGGAGGTTCATACTATATATATGGAAAATTCCTCTATAGTGAAGGTGGTCAAACACTGGAACTGGCTTCCTAGAGAGGTAGTTGATGCCCCATGTGTCTCATTGTTCAAGAGACATTTGGACAATGTCCTCCATAATAACCTTTAACATTTAGTTACCTCTGAAGAAGTCAGGCAGTTGGACTAGATGATCTTTGAAGGTCATCTAACTATTGACATCCAGCTGAACTGTTCTGTTCTATTTTATTCTAAAGGCAAAGAAAGATGAGTATAGATGCACACAAAAGGTACCCAAGTAGCAAAACATTGCTAAAAGGCAAGATAAGCACAAGGGGCTACAAATAGCCAGCACATCATCCTGAATACACAAAGATGACTGGCAAGACAAAAACATTAAAAGATGTAACACTACCAATGAGAACAAGACATCTGTTTTCAGGGAGTGGAGAAAAAAGCTTAAAATCGTCAGGCATATGGAAGGAAGATCAGACAAAAAGAAGATAAGCTTAGTGAAGTTCAACATATCAAATAGTTCTCATGGCTCCTCACCTTGACTTCAATGACTAACCCGCAAAGATTGCAGCCATCAGCTCCAGGGTATTATATATTCACAGCTCAATTAGTATATGAGTTCTCAGTGAGCTTTGTATGTGTAATGATAATTAATATTATGTAACATTTAACCAGTAGCACGAACGTTTAAAGTGATTTTAACAAATTTACTAAAGTTTAATTTTATAATTTGAAAATGACCTAATTTTCAGTGTTCTAAACACTCCCATCACAATGATCTCTAATTCAGTAAGTGATAAATATACACGTTTTCAGCTGCAAAATTGCATCTGAAAGGCAATCTGAGCACCTAAATCAGGTATTTTTTTGGTATATAGGATTTGTGTGAAGGTGTCTTGTATTAGTGTAACATCCTTTTTACATGCGTATATATTCCCCTCAAACTATGTTGAAAACAAAATACACACTTTCATTAAAAAAGTAAAAATAAACTATTACTCACTGTTGTAAGTGATGTTAAATCCACGTCCTGACATGGAATGGTCAGCTTGAAACTCCAGCCGCAAAATATGACCATTACTGGTAAGATGGGAAGGAACTTCAGCACCAGTAAATGTTCCTATTATAGGAGAATCTGGAGAGTCACCATCTTTAACTGCAAGGAAGTCAAACTGAGATTCCAAATCAAAGTCATTAAAAGAGAGATGGATTCGGCTCCCAGGGTCTGAAATTATTGTCCAGATACAATTTAAGTTATTTCCATATCCTTCTGGATAATCAGGTGAAAGAACAGTTCCCATTGGTGCAGTGAAATTGGAAAGGCAAGGAACTGCCAAAAAAAGAGACAAAGACATTAGAAAATAGAAGAAAACAATTTAAGAATGATTTATTTTATTATAAGAGATCTTAAAACTTGGTTGTTTTCACAACTGAATAATTCAGCATTTGTTACAATCAGGTGTGAAGCCACAAAGGAAGGTTGCTGAGTCTTCAGGTAATAATGAATAGCCTTGTTGCACTGGAAACCTACAGCAGTCCTTATAATGTACTCATGTTCCACAGTCTTTAATCAGTTGGCACCACTTATTTTCTCCTTTAGGGAACTGTTTATATGAACAGACCTCTCACAAAGCCCACTAAGTTTCAAAAGGTCGAGTACCCTTATCATTTGTTGTTTACACAGAAGCTCAAGATATTAACTAGCCTCAAAGAGACAAAAGAGTTGTTTTGCTATCACCAGGATAATATTTTATATTCAACCATTTCAGTTTAGCCATATTAAATTGCAAGGATGAAAGCAACTGATTGCACTCTGTATATATTTGATCTGTACTATTTTAGTGGAAATGTTAAGAAAGAAATGTGTTGCCACAGACACTTATCTCAACATTATTTTTACTTATGTTGCATAATTTAAATGATAAATGATCATAGACATGTATAGCTCTAAATTCTAAATTGTGTTCAGATATAAGACATGGGGAAAAATCCATAAATAATTTAAACCCTTGATTACAGTTCAGCAGTTGGTAATCTAAGTAAATATATTACTTTAAAAAATCTACAACTTCCTATAAAAAAGCCAATAATAAAATATTACATCTCAGTCTATGACAATTTATATCACATAAAGGCAATTCCTTTAATACTACTACTAATAATAAAGTATTTTAACAGTTCTAGAATTTTTATTAGGCATAGCCTTTACGGAAACCCACCACTGAACAAAAGCAAATTCATTCTGTAAGCAGAATTAATTATACTATGCTTTTTAATAAATCATACAAATTATTATCTATAATTGAAAATGCATTGTAATGATATGTATGATAAAATAATAATAACAAAAGTTTTGTTACATACAAATACAAATTGGTATGTTTGCAGACCACTGGTTATTTTCTTGACAAATGATAGATTTCTCTCCGATTAATTCAAATCCAAACTGACACTCAAATCTTAAAACATCCCGGTTGGAAAATCCATCCCCTTCTCTGATACCATACAGTGGTGTTCCAGGATCCCCACAGCTTTCCTTTTCAATTTCTGTTGAAATAAAAAAAAATAATAATAATAATAAAAAAAAAAAAGAATTTACTTCTAGAAGAATAAAACATATAGTATAAGCAAATGAAGACTTCACATAACACCCGCTGAAATGCACCACTGAGTTTGATTCTATGCTCTAACTTCCTATTGAGGAAATTCTGTGTAAGGATTTTAGAAAAATCAGAGCTCTTTGTGTTAATAGGGCACTTCAAATTAAAATCAAATGAGCAAAAATATTTCTATTTACTTTAAAAAAAAAAAAACAAATTAGGCAATAATAGTATCAAGCAAAATACTATTTGCATTACTTAAGCATTTAAAATTACTGACTGAGACCAGTATCCCACTCTGTCAAACACTGTCCAAATTCCAATACACCTTAAATTAATGAAACAATGAAATAGGGGGGGGGGGAGGAAGAGAGAGAGTAGGAAGAGTCCTCAGAAGGTCTCTAGGCCAAGCTCCTGCTCAAAGCAGGCTCAGCTCTGAGGTCTGACCAGGTTGCTCAGGACTTCTTTTCCAGTCAGGTCTTGAAAATCTCCCAGGATGGAGAGACAGTTGTGGGCAATCTCTTCTACTGCTTGACTGCCCACATGGGAAAAACACTTTTATGCAGTATGATCTTCTAATTTTAATGGCCATTGTCTCCCATCCTCCCATCATATGCCAATGTTAAAAGCCTCTGTCTTCTTGATAACCTTCTCGTTAAGTACTGTCAGGCTGACATTAAGCCTCACTTCTCCAGGTTGGGCAAGCTGAGCTCCCACAGGCCCTTCTCACAGGGCAGGAGTTCCAGTCCCCTGAGCACCTCTGCAGCCCAGTTCCAGTTCCCTGAGCACCTCAACAGCCCTCCACTGAACTCAATTGATCTCTTGCTCCACTCAGTCGATATGTCCCTCAAACCTGGATGCAGTCTAATGAATGCCAGGTAAACAAGAATAATCACTTCTATCAATCTGTGCTGATGCTATCACCCTTTCTCTGCTGCCAAGGGCCTTTCTGAAGAGACTTTCCCCACCCAATGTTGCCAGGAGTTATTTGTTCCCAGGTGCATGGCTTTGCACCTGACCTTGTTGAATTTCATTGAGTGACAGCAGGCACATTCTTCTGGTCTGTCTAGGTTCCTCTGGATAGCATCCCTGTTTTTGAGCACATTCAACTGTTTCAGTTTTGTGTCATCTGCAGACTTTGTGAGAGTGCATTCCATAGCGTCTTCACAGTCCATGACAAAATGGAAGATGACAGAGTATACTCCTGTAGTATTCTTCTTGCTCCTGGTATTCAGGTACAGTATTAACTACATTAACTACTAACCTCTGTCCTTTCATCCAGTCTTACCACCACAACCACCTTGGGAATTTCACACATCTGGTTATCTTCTTCCTTCTGGTTATCTTGCATCCAAGTCAGGACATTATATTTACTACTTGGGATGAGTGGACAGAGTCTAAAGCCCCAATAAGGTTGGCACAGGCAACATCCACTGCTCTCCCCTTGTCCAGTGATCTAGTGATTTATTATAAAGGACAAACAGAGTGGTCAGATGCGATTACCCTTGGTAAATTCATGCCGAATGTTCCCATGAATGTTCTTTATGAAATGGCTTCCAAGAGGACTTGACCTGTGATTTCCCTAGGAGTTTTAATAAAGATGACCAGGCTGCAGTTGCAATTGCGCAGGTCAAGTTTCTGCCTTTTGTTGAAGATGGGTAAAACCTTTTTCCAGTCTTTGGGGATATCTCCTATGCTCCACAAACTGCCAGAGATGTTAGAAAGTGACCTTGCAAGAAGATCCCACAGCTATCTCAGCAACCTTGAATGCAGTCTGTCATGTCTCAGAAACTTGTAGGGAAATTGTTATGCTCAAGGTATGAAACTTTGGTTCATCATCATATAGATTCATCATCTATAAACACAGAAAAATTGTACATAGGTAATAGAGATTCAGGACAAAATTATTTTCTCTGTCTAACCCAATTATCACAAACTTCTTTCACAAGGGGTCCTAACTACAAAAAGGACATAAATTTTAAAATAAAATTAATGCATAATGTGCATTAGCAGTAGCAATAAGTATCCCTAAACTGTATTTTGAACATTTCACTTTAAGAACACTTTTTTGAACATTTCACTTGCTGTCAGTTATTCCAGGTTTCCACATTTGGTATTTCAATTTTCACTCAACTAAGTTTTCTAGAGTCATATTGTCATCAATAGAAGCCTCATTTCTGAAATACTTCTATTATTGCTCTGAATACAACTGAAACATGACAAAATCAAATTTATAATGTTAATTTCAACAAGGCAATTAAAAGAAGTTGAAGATTTGAAGACTGACTCTTCTTCTAGAGGTTTGAAAGGTTTTTTATTCCATTTGATTAAAGAAAAATCAAACCCAACCAAAAAATCTAACAAAGCACAATAAATATCAACACTTATTACATGTATTTTTTCAAACACTCCTAGGAAGAGGAGAATATGACTCATAATTAAAGAAAGATAAAAAAAAGGTTCAGACTCTCGCGCCAAAATATACAAATAATATATAATAAAGGTTAGAGCTGGTCTGAAGAAAATATCCTTAAAACATCCTAATGAAGACAAAAACTCTATCCTCCTACCTGCAATGTTGATGAGACTGTGAATGTCAAACTGACAGAATATTCAACTGTTGCCAAAGGGAAAAAATCTAGGCTATCCTGGGAAATTAATAATAATCTAAGTACCTCAGTCATTTCATATTTTGTTTGGGTAAACAAATATATTCTATAAATATTAGTTCTCCAACAAGTAATTACATCAGGTAACATTATGTAGTTTTCTCACAGAATATATGATAGACAGTAAATGTCTTTATATCTACTTCTATGTATTATCTTCTGGGGCTACTGTTCTGAAATAGCTACACCAATGGTTTTCTCTAATTACTATTTTATACTAAGTATACTAAGAGTTTCTATGTCTTTTTGTCACTTTTAATAAAAACATAATGGACTGAAGCTGATACAGTGAGCTTGCTCATCTTGTCTCCTACCAGACATTAAGAAGACTTAAAGGAATTGATTCTGCATTTCAAAAGATCTTATGTGGAGTATAATTATTAACAAGAGTAAGTTGGAAAAAAAAAAAAAAAAGTATGTCACGTATTTATCTTATTTATGTTATGTATTGTGTGAGAAAGCATTCATAAGTTCGTATTTTTTTTCACTTTTATAAATGGCATTAAGTCGAAGAAGATGTTATTTAAATGAGTTTTAAATGAAATAAACTATCCACAAGCTCAGTTTGTAAGTGTTTACATTTACAGCAATATTTTCTTTATTACTTTAACCTTTTCTGCACACCTTGCTTATACTCTACAGTCTAAATTTCACGTTGGTATCAGTTCATTTCTGAATTTTAAACAGAACACTTTTGTGTCATTACTTAGTTCTTCCTAAGAGTAGAAATGATAGCTATTTGTTGGATTTAAGTGCAAACAGCTTTTGGATTTGTTTGGAGAATGGCAATGATCTTTCTTCGAAACAAAAAAAAAAACAAAAAAAAAAAACTGCTTACTGGGCTTTTGTCAGATAATCACATTTTCAGTAACATGATTTTAGGATAGAGTACTATTATAGCTTTGTTTGAAATCCCTACAAGGGATAAATGATATTCAGATTCACAAATTTTGCTGCTAGCTCTTCAAATCTGTTTCAGCTTCCCTGAACTGAATATGTTTCAGTAACTCCTAAAAAGTTAGTTTCAGAGCCTGACAAAGTCTCATTTCTTGTTATGAACAGGTTCCTTACTGAAAAAAATAAATTTGTAATAAAGAACATACTTCATGGTTGTTTAAGATTATCACAATAGACTTTAATACATTTCACTGAGTAATGCCATCAATAAAATTTATTTTTTCAACAATATATAAATATAGACAGATATATATGACATAGATTGAGAAGATAGAGATAGAGATTAGATAGAGATATATAGATATAGACATATAGATAGGTATAGGTATAGGTATAGGTACAGAGGAGAGAGAGAGAAAGAGAAGAAACTTCAGTATGATTCACCAAACAGACAAGAGAAAAAAAAGGCATTATGGGCTAATATCCTGGAATATAGCTGCATTTAAAGAATCTACCTCTGTAACTTTTTGACAAAAAACGTCACAGATTATAATACAGGTTTTCATACAATACATACAACATGTAACAAAGTTGCAATTTACAGCAGAAGTTGTTATAACACATTTTAATGTTTGTTGTTGTTGTTGTGTTTGTTTTTTTTTTTTTTTAATTTTACTAATATTTTAGTATTTTAGTAGTTTTGTGTTTTAGTACTATTACAGGATATTGGATAGTATAACTGTTTGAAAGAAGTCTGTTACATGTAATGACTAACTTCGAAAAGTCAAAAGTCATCTTACTTCTCAAGCACATTTTTGCACTTTATTTTATATTTTGGTTACTTTATATTTTTATATTTTGCTTTATGTTATGTTTTATGATTTATTCTGCTTATTGAGATTTGCAGTTCACACTAGATACAATAAGAGATGGCTAGGATGGATTTGTCATTTTTCTGTGGTCACTACAACCAACTTAAAGTTTTATGATCCAGAACACCAGGATAATTATTTGTGCCTGAGAAAAAATGACTTATCATAATATTATTTCCATTAGATCATTCTTTCCTTCTTTGTTAAAACAAAATTAAATTAAAAAGCACCTCTATGTGTAATAAGAGTTTGATAAATGTGTTAATAATTACTCAGGAATCTCAGGTTTAAAGCTATTGATAGGAGCAACAAAAAATGCAATCAGTTTGTTTTCAGAAATTATTTCAAAACTCCACAGAAAAAATAAAAGTCAAAGGTCATGGCTGGTTAAAAATTCTGTTGATATTATAATATATATATGCTAATGCTTATTATGCTTATTATAATATATATATATGCTAATATATATGTGCTAATGCTTTCAGCATAAATCTTTCTTTCCCCACTGCTCCCGCCCCCTGTTTCTGAATGCCAGTGACTAGGGAGAGGGAAAGAGGGAAGGGAGTCAGCTGGAACAAAAATGTTTTGTGATTTTTCACATATTCCTTCAAAGTCCACTGTACCATGCGGAACATAATGACATGGAAGGGAATTAAAAGAGGCATGAGCTCTTTTTTTGTTAAAGACTAAATCTTGTTGGGATTGTTTGGGATACCCTTTGTTTTGGAAACTTGATCAAAGAAAGCTGCTAAGTCTACGATCCCAGTGCACTGAATCAAGCTTATAATTGCCAACATATTTTCTAACACCAAATATCAAAGACAGAATCACAGAATCAAGGAATCATCTAGGTTGGAAGAGACCTCCAAGATCACCGAGTACAATCTCTGACCTAACACTAACAAGTCCTCTGCTAAGACAAATCAATATAGAAGGAAAAAAAAAAAAAAAAAAAAGGAAAGAAGAAAAATTACCATTTTTATTGGGCATCTTACTGAAGGGTTCCATACATTTCCAGTGATGCACTGAAAGGGAGAACCCAAAACTACAGTACCTATTAGTACAGTGATATCAATTAAGGAATGTTCTTTTTCTCTTATTCTCTGTCTTTCTGAAGGACAGGCATATTCTGGAGGTGACTAAATGGTCCTTGGGGAAAAGAAATAGTCATTTACTACACAAATGCATTTTGACAGAGGGCACTGAAGTTAGACTTGTCTATCTTACCCTCCTGTAATTCAAGGGTAAATAGAAGAGGAGAATGTAATTCTTATAGGGGAAAACAATTCTGAAGGAAAAGAGATTACTGCTGCACAGTGAAAAAGTACATACTGAAGATGTGAAATGACCTCAGCAGAGACGCAAAGAAATCTATAGCACTTCATGGAAATATTAGTCAAAGACCATTTAGTATTTAACAACATTTTAACACAGTGTCCATTTGTTGTTTCACTGACCACATGAATGGAAGTATGACATTATTATTATTATTATTATTATTATTATTAATTATTATTATTATTATTAAAATTGAATTAAGTACATACTATTTGCTGCAACAAAGCATACTGGATTAACTAAATAATGGTATATGAAAAGGAATAGCTTTGGTGTTTAATTCAAAAAGAATAAAGCTGTCTGATATTTGAATTTTCTACAGCAAAAGCTGCAAATATTCACCATCATATATTGATATCTGGCATTTTGCAAGACAATGGGGAAAAATCTAAATGATCACACTTTCAAGCACAAAGGTGTATATATACCTTTGAATAATTTAATATATTTATTTTATTTTAATTTATTTTAATATATTTGCACAATTCATATATATGTACAAAACTGAGTACACTTTATATATCTAAATTTGGTTGTGAAATAGGCATGCTATTGTTTCCACTGTGGGACTTGCATACTTGAAATCCTAGGAAAAGATATTATTATATATTTGCACAACTTCTGACCACAAAGCACAAAGGCACTAGTAATAGTATAATTGCCTATCTTATCTTGAGCCTTAGAACTTAAATCATACAGAGAAAAAGCACTCAAAAAGCAGCAAGCCAGAAAATAGTGTCATTTGGGATGATACAAGCAATGTTAAATCATGCCACATGTCTTCATAGTATCTATCTTCAAGAAGAATAATCTTAAAACTATGTAACAGGCAAATAATTTTGAAGCTATTTCAGCAAGATTTTAGATTTTGCTTTCCAATTTACATAGGAAAAGATTAGATGAGACTTAGTCATATTTGCATGAAATAGAGTTTAGATATTGCTATGATCAGCCAACAAAACAGAAAGCAATTTGAATGATGTTAATGATTACACATTCTCCTAGATATTACCATGTCCATATGCTACTTCAGGTAAAGGAAACTGTTTTGGCTGTTAACTACTACTGTTAAAGCGTAAGTACTTTTATAAGCAAAGGATGGAAGCCATTTACAAAAGAAAAGGCTCCAGTGCAGTGTGATTTTTCAGTTGTATATTAAAGGTTATCAACACACTTGCTGCACTTTAGCCATCAGAATTTTTATGCAGATTTCATGTCTTAGGTATGTCTAATAAATAAAAGAGTTGCCACACTTTCCTATCCAGAACACCTATTGCAATGTATTTAGCCTCAATTCTAATTACAGTAGGTTTTATGTTTTTGGGTTTCATTTTGGTTAGTTTGAAAAAAGATTTGCTCTGATGTGTGTAGTGGCAACTTTCCTAGGAAATAGCAAATGTAAGTGTAAGGAATTAATCCTGCACTGCATGCAAATACTTATGGTCTAGAACATCTGTATCAAAATCAAGAGACGGTACACTCCACAGTGCCTCCAGCTGTACTGCACTGCCCCAGAGTGAGCATGTTGTAGCACTTTCTTTGTCTGTGCTGCTGGGTGCCCTTATAAAAGAAACAGGTATGCAAAGCGAGGAAAAGAGAGAGGAGGTGCTTTATGCATGCAGCCAGGTCTTCTCCCTGAATGGATTCACAAGGTGATAAACATACAGTGTTTTAAGTAGAACACCTGTTAACACCCATTTAAGTAGAACACCCATTCTGTGATTTTGGAGTAGTCTCTGGAACTTAATTTAGGAGGGTATTTTTTCCACAACTCTTTGAAATACATATTGAAATTTACAGACACCAGTCTTCAGGATGTTTTAAAAATTCTCTTAGCACAATACTGTCTTCATAGTGTGTTATGTTAGCTCTCATTAATACAGTCACTTCAGCCTGGAGAAACTGCATTTGAGTGTTATTAACTAACTTAATTCTCCTTGTCCTGATTGTTTCTTGTCTTTAGCTGGACTAAAGATGGATTACTGGATAATTTAAATAAAGTTTCATCCAACTATTAACATTTTTATTTTAAAGGCTGAAATACAATCCCATGTTCAGGAGTGCTTTATCACACAGTTACATTAAAAAAGCTTCGATAAACACAGCAAACACCTATCAATTTCTGCACCGCTCCCTAAAATGTAACTTTTAATAGCAGACAACTATGTTGTGAATTTTACTTATGGAACTACAGAAACTAGGCAACAGCAAAAAAGAACGACTGAAAAAGTAATACCAACGAATCTTATCATCATCTGTTGTCCTTTATGATAACAGTTCCAATAAGAAGACACAGAATATTCTACAGTCCACAGATCACTACTTGGTCTGTCAAAAATAAATCACAATGCAAGTAGAATCTGAACAAGTATTCTCAATTAATAAAATATTTGCAAGAGAAGTGCCAGAGCCACAGAAATATTCCAGGAAGAAAGATGCTAACAAAAAATGAGTAATAACTTTGGAATATATTTTTCTAATTCTTGACTTTGCAGGTCTTTTTAAAGGAAATGACAACAATAAAACACAAGCAACAGCTATAATTGCATTTGCAAAGTATATACTTTGGACATGGTAATAGTCACCATATGCAGAAATGACTGAGATTGTTTACAAGGCTGCATTAAGCCTGAAACCCATTTATTAGCAGTTACATAAACTCAATAATTTCTGTCTTTGAATCTTCTTTCTGTAAGTGGATGGGGTATAATATGGTGATTCTCTTTCTTCATTTTAAAATAAGAAGGGTTTTGTTCCACAGACGAAATCCCTCGATTTCAATGAGAAAAGTATAAGCACATTGTTAAAAACCATACAGAGAATGAAGGTGAAGAGAATGTCGTCCTTCAACGCTTGCAAAGTATTCTGAGACTATCAAGTCATGAAGTATACTATTTTGCTAATATGAGAAGCAGCAGGAAACTCATCTCTGTCACTGCTGATTTGACTAAGGCATTCCACTGTCAGCTTTAGAAAATCTTTGGGGAAAAAAAAGAATGTTTTAATAGATTCAGTAGCTTCATCTCCATCTGCCAGGATGCTTATGAAGACCATATAAATGAAAACAGATGGTTTCAAGGGATTTTTCTGCCATTATACAAGTAAAGCAGACCTGTACATACTCTCTTCACCTTTTTGTTCTGCATAGTACTGCTCTTTTTCTTCTTAATATGGTGTTTGCAGATAGATGTCCAAATGCAAGACTACTAAAGCTATCATCCAGAATTCAGCTCTTCACACATCCATAAGTTATCTGTTCACAACTGTGAATTTATTCGAAATCGGTATATCATCTGTAGAACTTTCAAATCTGTTGCTGTTTTTCTTACTAGTAATATGAAGTAGTATCATTTCTGCAACTCTTCTTTGGTAGAATTCAATGAATCTTGTCTTCCATTGCCTTGAAAAACTCACGATGATTATCTGCATTAGATTCTGAATATATGCGTGACTATACAATACCACTAAGGTTTTAATTTGGTATCATCCTTAACATTCTTAAAAGTTTGCAGTTTTGCTGACCTAAACATCTAGTCAGGATGTGAGACTATTAGTTCCAGCTTGCTTTTCTATAAGAACATTCTAAAACTTCCCTTGGGTCTTGTCAGACCAGTGCCAATAGGAAGAAGAAAGAGAAAAGTTAGTGACAAATCTATGATGAAGGCATCACATTTTGGATGAAGCAACAATCCAAGATCAAGGTCATAAAACAGAATAAAATAAAAAGCCTGTAGAGAAACAGGCTTTATATATATATATATATATATATATATATATATATATATGTATGTATGTATATATGTATATATGTATATATATATGCATATATATATAAATATATACACACATATATAATGTATATATATATATATATAGTCATTGTTAGCCGTTTATATATATATATATATATGTAGCTGTTATATATATGTATATAATAAAAATACGTGCTGGACCTATAACCACAATTTTTTTCTTGTGTGCTGATCTACTCACATGGGAGTAACAACATGAACACTACAAGTAAATTCCTGCACAACGCTGAAAAAAAAAACAGTAGTTAAGAGAAAAAGACAAAACACCATGAATTTCACGGCTAGAATTAGACAATATAAATTATACAGCCAAAAACAATTATAATTTATAGTAGGGATCCACTACTGGCAAAAGCTAAGCCCATCAGCTATACTTGCACCACCCCTGTGACAACATATTTAATAAAGGGTTAAAAAATACTGCACAGCAGCTGTGAGGGAATGAGAAAATGGGAGAGAAACAGCTCTGCAGTCAGTGAAGATGGAGGGGGAGGAGGTGCTCCAGACATGAGGACAGAAGTTCCCCTGCAGCCAATGGAGAGGACAATGCTGGACCAAGCTGTCCCATTGCAGCTCATGCTGTACTATGTCAGAGAAGATATCAACACTGCAGCCATTGGAGGACCTCACACCACAGCAGGTGGATATGGCCTGAAGGAATCTGCAGCACATGGAGAGCCACAGGAGCAGACTCAGAGCCAGAACTGCAGCCCATAGAGACAAGAAGCAGGTGGTCTAGCAAGAGCTGCAACCTATGGGATACTCATGCTAGTGCTGGCCATTCCTGCAGGATTGCACTCCATGGTACAGACCCTTGCTGGAATAGTTCTTGAAGAACTGCAACCCACACACAGGACCCACACTGGAACAACTTGTGATGGAGTGGAGCAAAGGAAAAGTGTAAAGAAGGAGCAGCAGATAAGTATTATGAAATGACCACAACCCCCATTATCTATAGTGTGCCAGGGGAGGAGAGGGTACAGCAAAGAGAAATCAGGAATGAAGGAGAGAAGTTGAATCTGGGAAGGAAAGAGTGTGCGAGGCAAAAAGTTGATTTTAGTTTTATCTTTGTTTCTCACTGCAATACTCTGCCATTAATTGGCGATAAATTAAATTAAACTTCCCTGAGATGAGTCTGTTTTGACCATGATGGTAACTGGTGAGTGATCTCCCTGTACTTAGCTCAACCCATTTGTTTTTTTCACCTTATTTTCTTCCATTGTCTTGCTGAGAAGGGAGCTTGGTGGGCACCTGGCAACCAGACGGTATCCCACCAAAATGTTGCATCTAAAGGTTATTGTTGAATGTAGATTTTTTCAGGTTAAAAATTCAGTACACTCACCACACCCACCCCCCAAAATAAAGAGAAAAATAGAGATTGCTGGAAGCTCTAATTAGATTACAGCTTGGATAAGGATGAAGCTCTCAGGGATTTTAGTATCTGTAACCTAAATCCTCTTAAAGAAATGAGTAAGCATATGCAAATTAGAATTTTGCAGACTGAATCTGGTTAGATATTCTTCCACTTGCCAAATTTCAGGGAGCTGATCTTATGTGCAGAAATGCTAGAACTTATCAAAAGGGTTGCCAGATTATATTTAACGGCTACAAAAGAATGTATTTTCCTGAAGCCATGTTCTTCAAAGCTACTAGTGTGTTTTGCTTCAATCTGCCCTTAAGCACTACAAATGAGACATCCATCAAGTACAGATAATTTCAGCCCAAACAGTTCAACTTTAAATTTTCTAAAATAGTAAAACATAGATTAAACAAACTGGGTTTTATCTTACTTAGGAAAGGATGATTCAACTCCAAACTAATGCATCAGCCTTACCCATAATATGTCTTATTATTTCACTCTCTATTATGGTTAAAATACATGTTAGAGAGAAGATATGATTTGTATACGTGTGGGAGAAAATTATGTAAAGTTAAGAAAAATACTTTCCCACTGTATAAAATAATGGCAAAGATATTGCTATGACTGTGTTCCCAAGACTTTTGAAAAGATATTGAAATACTAGAAAGATGGCAATCTGATGATGAAAGTTTTCCAACCCATGTATTGATATAAATCTCAGTCTATAAAATGTATGATTTATTTTTAATGCACATTTGAACATGAGAAAGTCTCAGAAATATCTAAAGAGTCTGAAACAGAGGTATAAAATTCCAAACTCTGCACATGCAATTTAATAGCAAATATTTTAAATATTAAAACAATTAATGACAGAAATCAAAAGTTTAGCTTCTAAATTGTAAAGATGTTCATCTGACAATTTAATGCTTTTTTAAACTATATGTTCCAGATCTTCTGCAGGCCATTGAACATACCCATCCAACAAAGTACAGAAGCACATCAGCTAGTCTTCCTTTTTCCCCTCTAATGTTCTCCTCCTTAGGCTGAGGAGGATCGAGTTAGAGATCATTTAGGCATAACTCAGGTTATGCAACCGTGAGTGCTGAGGAAGCTGGAAGATGTCTTTGAAAGGTCATAGAGAACAGGTGAGATGCCTGAGGATGGGAGGAAAGCCAATGTCATCCAGTCTTCAGAAAGGGCAAGAAGGAGGAGCCAGATATCTACAGACTAGTCAGACCCACCTCCATCCCTGGAAAGGTGACGGAGCAGCTCATCCTGGAAGTCATCTACATGCATGTGGAGGTTAAGGTGATCAGGACTACTCAGCATTGATTCACCAAGGGTAAATCATGCTTAACCAAACTGACAGCCCTCTATGATGGAATGATTGGCTGGGTAAGCGAAGGTGAGCAGTGGATGTTGCCTACCTTGACTTCAGCAAGGCTTTTGGCATTGTCTCACACAACATCCTCAAGGGTAAACTCAGGAAGTGTGAGTAAGATGAGTTGACAGTTAGGTGGATTGAGAACTGGCTGGATGGCAGAGCTCAGAGGATTGTGATAAGCAACACAGTCTAGATGGAGGCCTGTAGGTAGCAATAGCAATGTCCCCCAGGAACCAGTATTGGATCCAGTCTTGTTCAACTTATTCATCTGGATAAAGAGACAGAGTGCACTCTCAGCAGGTTTGCTGACGGCACAAAACTGGGAGGAGTAGCTTATATACCAGAATGCTGTGCTGTCATTCAGAGGGACCTGGACAGGCTGGAGAGTTGGGTGGAGAGGAACCTCTTGAAGTTCAACAAAGGCAAGAGAAGGGTCCTATACCTAGGGAGGAATAACCCCAAGCCCCAGTACAGGCTTGGGGCTGACCTGCTGCAAAGCAGTTCTGCAGGGAACAAACCTGGAGTCCCTGTGGACAAGTTAACCATGAGTCAGCAATGTGCCCTTGTGTCCAAAAAGGTCACTGGTATCCTGGGGTGCATTAGGAAGAGTGTTGCCAGCAGGTCAAGAGAGGTGATACTTCCCCTCTACTCAGCCCTGGTGAGGTCACACCTGGAGTACTGTGTCCAGTTCTGGGCTCCCCAGTGCAAGAGAGACCTGGAGATCCTGGATAGAGTCCAGCAACAGGCTATGAAAATGACTAAGGGACTGGAATATTTCTGTTGTGAGGAAAGGCTGAGCAAGCTGGGCCTATTTACCCTGGAGAAGAGATGGCTGAGAGTGGATCTTATCAATGTATATAAGTATCTTAAAGGGAGGGTGCCAAGACAATGGGGCCAGACCCTTCTCAGTGGTCCCAGAGGTGACCCTGCTTGAGCATGGGGTGGGTTGGACTAGATGATCTTCCAACCTCAGCCATTGTGTGATTCTGTGATTCTCCCCACTCCCCTCCCATGAAATATACTGAACTTTACTGACAGTTTATACAGCAGGTAAATGTAAATAATTCATTATATTATTATAATAGAATAGAAAATAACATCACAAAATAACATCAATGTTTCAGCCTTCCAGACTGTCTAAAAACAGACTGACTTTTAAGACTGACTCAAAACATTCTAAAGAGCTTTTTATAACCATTCATTAACCTTTCAGTTTGCATTGATCCATGGTACAGTGCATTTGTCTGGATTTTAATACATAGATCTCTCAGAAGAAACCCGCACAATTTTATCTTGGACTAAAGAATACTTACTACAAGCATCATATTATGAAAGGCCATTTGCATTGTTAGTAAGGCTGAACTGGTAAAAGAAGAAGTAGAATTTATAATCCTGATTTATTAAGAAAAAATGAACTAAATTCCGGAAAGCATTATAAATAGGGTTCAAAAAGCTGGGCATAGAATCTTACAGCAAGAAAAATACTAAAATACAGTTAGATTAGAGAAACAGAGATAACTGTAAACAGAGAATTCAGTGCTGCCATGCACATCTAGTCAATGAACTACAAATTTCTACTATTACTTGTAAAAATGTTTAGTATAAGTACTGAAGAAAAGCAGACATAGTTTGATGAAGTATGACATAACACCTCATATAAGAAATATAAATGGGAACTTCTATTGCTTTTATATATACAGAATGTCTCTCAAATAATATGGCTGCATACAACCTGGTAATGATTTTGCTATATCAGGACATTTTAGACTACCTGAAAATATTGTAGGAATCTGTCTGGATTATCTCTTATGAGCAACCTGAAGAACTAGTGTCCTTTACCTGATTAATTAACTTAATGTAAAAGTAACTTATGACATTTTCTGACCATTCCATACTGGATGAAAAAGCAGGACACAATGCTTCTACAGTTTATAATCAATGATGAATTTATTGACCAAAGAATATATCAAATGATTAGAGAAACAACTAAAAAACAGCATAGTTGAAAGCTAACATGTATGCAGCATGAATGACTAAGGAATTAAATCTTGGAATGAAACAGGAGGTGCATTAGAATAACAATGCAGGAACAGACTAACTGAAAACATTTTAAAGTTTGTTATATAACTGCTCATTAACCTTTCAATTTGCTGCTTACCTGTCCATACCTAATTTGTCCATGCTATGCATACTGGGTAATTTTATATTAAGCAGAGGTGTTTTCCACTTTAAATGGGTAATAAGAGTATTGTTACAAATTTACCAAGAAGCGCTACAGGAAACTTCAGTTTTGCTATTATAGAAGTCACTAAAAAAAACACCATCAGAAAAATCAACATGCCACCTACTGGGATATTTATGACACTGTTACTACACCATTTGACTTGACAGATATCAAACGCCCTTAAAAAGCATTAAAGAATGCATTGTTAAAAACTCTGAATCTTCTTAGCATTGAACTCATCTATAAAACAGACAAAGAAGAAGAACAAAAATAATATTCACCATTGTATGGAGTTAGATAAATCCCTGACAGCAATACAAGATTACTTTGTAAATAGACTGTGCAGATTATTCAGAGATGAGCTTCAGTTGTGTGAAATAGCACTGCAAGCCTTTCCTGATCAGATGAGCTACATATTATTTTTGAAGCAATGCAAAGGATTGATCATGAACAGTCAAATGTATCTAGACCGTGTGCTAACACAATGTGAATAGTGGTATCTCTGATTATGCACCTGGGCCAGTACTTTCTCGACTCCACAGGAAAAACACTGAGAAAGACTTGCACCTAGAAGAATTACCATCAAAGTGCTTGAAGATGCAATAACTTTTATTCAAATTGTGTGCGTATCGTATGACAGCCCAGTTAAAAGGATTCAAGCATATGACTATGAATAGACTGATGGACAGAAAAATTACTTTAATCTACCTATTACTATTTTCATGCACCTATTACCCATTCCCCTGTGCCACTTGGGGGAAGGAGGTAGAAAGGAGGGGTGGGGGAGAAGAGGGAGGAGGTGGTTTGAGCTTGCTTTTAGTTTCTCAGAGCTCTAGTCAGTAATAGACAATAAATTATATTTATCTCCCGATGCTGAGTCTGCTTTGCCTGTTATGGTAATTGGTGAGCAATCTCCATGTCCTTAGCTCAACCCTTGAGCCTTTTTTCATCGTATTTTCTCCCTGTTCTCTTGAGAACGGGAAGTGAGAGTGAAGTTGTGGCTCATAGCTGCCTATCAGCATGAAACCACCACAATGGCCCAACAATCTCAAATACCTTATACCAATTCTTCTAGAACACTGAGACTACAGCACAAAAATTAGATGGAGATGATTACAGAGTCATTATTTCAACTGGTTTGCCAGCAAATATAATATACCAGGGCCACAACAAACTCTTAGAACAGAACAGCACTTACGCAGCAATTATGCTTACTGTCAGAGCTAGATATTGAAACAACAGCTGATAAAAAGCTCTGGTTATTTTCCAGTCTCACATCAAGACCCAGTGATTCTGTTGCCTTCACAGCCTGCTCCTTTACCCGACCCTTATTTAGGTAAAACATTTAATTGACTTTGTAGGACAATTTAAATAAGCCACACTTGATTACTGCCTTGCTCAGAAATAACATTTCTGTCACTACCTCATTTGCTACTGCATAGTTCCACACTTCTGAGAATTATTTTCAGAAGAGATCAAAATCTGAAAGTTAGCCACCAATGATTCAAATATCTTCTTAGAACAGGAAAGCTTTCTGAAGACAAGTTGTTCTAGAAGATCACCAGTACACTACTTCCAAGCTAACATAGATATTGAAAATCTCACAAGAAATTTGAAAGGAAGTTCAGAAAACAAAACTCAGATAGGAAAGCTTGAAAGGGCATTCACTTCAGATTTTCTTCAGTATTCTACATTGGTAGAGGCTTCTTGTTAAATTATACCTAGTAATTTCTCCTACCTCTGGTAAAAAAACAGTAAGTCAAGAAATGCATCTAAGTTATTAGAGAGTATTTTTAAAATGCACTAAATATTTAGTAAAGGTGAATAATATTTCCTTCCAACCTGACAAGTTCAGCAACAATGGAGTTTGGCTGCTGAAGGCCACCAGATCCATTTTAGGTAAAGCAGTAAAAGAAGTTACTAAAACTGAGCTAAAATTAAAGGTGTGTACTACAGAACAAAACTATTATACAGCTAGCTGCAGCACAATTTAAAATAAGAATAGCCAAATGCTATCCTGAAGTAATAGAAAGGATGTTTATCAAGCACGTTTTAAGATGAGCTGCTCTGATGTTGACTAAGTGCTACAAAACTGTAAAGAACATTTTTGAAGTCTTTATTTTTGTCCCTAAATTGTCATATAACATGATTTCACCTGCAGCTGGTTATTAACCAGCATAAGAAAGAAAAAAGGAAAAATTAAAAAAAAAAAAGAGGAACTTGACCAGGTTTTCTCTTCTGACAGGCATCAGAAAATTATTTGCTTCCCCCATAAGTATGCACTTCTCAGAGTGAAGAAAATTTTGCCTGTACATCTCTCTTTTAGGAAGAAATTTAATCCTCTCTTATCTATCGCTTTGATCCACATACTCCAAACATAATTGTTTAGGATTGTAAGTTGGGGACAAGTTCTATTTTCTGATGCAGCAGAATAAACTACTCCCTGTTTTGGAGGAAAAATCACAGGAGAAAACAGCATAAGACAAACACTCTAGACAAACAATAGGCATTGTAGCCAAGAAAAACATGAAGAGACTTTGCTAGGAGTGGTCTAAAAGAAATAAGAAACAAAAATATTGGTGAAAATTATTATTTTTCCAGTGAACAAACCAGGTCTGGACATGCAGCATTCATTGATCTATCTGCATAGACTGTCCTAAATAATATATTAAATAATAAGTGATATAATAGTTCTGAGGGTAGGTAAATATTCTGCCTCACCTTGTGCAAATTTTATACGCTTCTGCATGATATATAGATCTTGTTGTTGCAACAAGTTGATATTTGATGCATTAGAATTTTATTAAAAGTCCTTAAATAACTAAACTTTCATATAAAGTTTCTGGGTCTTAAAATATTGTTGGGCTTCAAAGCGATTCTGGACAGGGGTTATAGGGTATCATCCAAAAATCAGAGGTAAAAGTTTTGTCTGTGATTAACATTCCAGTGCCAGTGTTCCTGACCTTACCAGTATATCATCCTAGTTAGCATACCTTACTATGATGAATCATATCCTATTAAACTTACTCTCATGTCTTGTGAATACGGAGTAGACACCCAAGCATATATTTCCCAAAGTGGGAAAGCAGCAAGAACTAAGTGTGTTTGAGACCAGACTAAGTACTTCATAACAAAGGAGGTTTCCTTTCAGTGTCAGAGCTGTATTTTTAGCCTAGGCCTGAACCCAGTGCCCTACTCCAGGAAGGTTTAGTCCAGAGACTTCAAATCACTGTCTTTGTACCTGAATTAGGGTAAGAATAATCATGTATGATTGATGGATAGCACCAATTTCAGCTGAAAGGGTGAAAAAACATATCTGAGCCTGGAGAGGAATGGAAATGGGTAGGCCATATTCAGTTTGAATACAGTCTTTATTACACATAAACTTTTTTTTGGGGGGAAAAAAACACTGGAATCAAAAGACTCACAATAGCCTTCAATAAAGAGGTACTGGATTTACAGGCTATTTTCCTTTCTTGTGACAACTCTTTTTATTACGCTATTCAAAGTTTGCAGTTGCATTGACTATAAAGTGTTCTGTTTGCATTGCAGAATAGCAGACTTACTTAAAGAGTATCTTAATTTATAAACTGATATTAAATATTAATTTATAAACAGGCAATATACATTGCCTGCCTTATTCAGGCATTGTTTTGATCAGTCACCTGGTCAATCCCATCTACATCAATCTGTCAGATATAAAGTGCAGAGTTCACACTTCAGAAAAATTTGTTATAGTTGTCCTAAAGCTTGCTTAATGAAAAACAAATGAATAAAACAAGCAAACAAAAAACATCACTAAACATAATTTTGATAAACTGGATCTACTTTGAGCAGATAGAGACCACAGGCAGTATATCCTTATAATACCTTAGAAATAACCAGAAACCCGTAAAAGAGCAAATTCAGAGCAAATTATTTTATAAACTGATTGTCTAGTTTCTTAGATGAGTACAATACTCAAGAAATCTTCTATTAGATCACAAAAAATATGCCAAAAATATTGTAGATATACGCTACGAGTTATGTGAAAACGTACCAAATACCCAAAAGGTAGGGCCTCAACTACCTCATGAAGTTATATATCAACACTGAAGCTAAATCATGCAGTCTGTAGTTCATGGACAAGGAGACTAGTCTAACCCAATGAAAGAACTTAAATGATAACATTCTTCTACAAGTTAGTCAACACAACAATAATTAGTAGTTATTTATTTATTTTTAAACTCCATCCAGTCATTGGAATGGGAATTTATTAACGAAAACAGAAAATTTATGTTCTTAGACAATATTGGATTTTATAAAGAAATTGATAAGGAATCCAACATTTCTATTCCCGTCTTTAAAAAATGTCTTTTTTAATTAAAAAAATAAAATAAAAAAAATCCCTACAGTCGTATTTAAAATCAGGACACTCAAAATCAACCCAAGCAACTAATTAGGTTTAAGAATAAACATCCATAAGCATCATTTATACAACTATGCCATAGTTTTATCTGCTACTTGTAATTTTTATTTACAAGTACAGCAGTGAGGTGGGCTGGTAGGTCTTTACAACAAACATTGCCAAGTTATGTCCACATGTATCAGTTTTATGGGAGAAAATAATGTATTTTAAAGTAATTTATGAATCACTTTATCAGTGCCCTTTTCAATGGTCATCAGGACGTAGTATTCAAAGAATAGTAGGAATCAGTGTTCCTGAGACCCACAGGCTAAATAGTTTAAACATACAAAGACAGACTGGTAATTAAATTGATAGGAAACAGACTTAGTAAAATATGTGGTAAAATAAATAAATAAATAAATAAATACATTTCATATTTGTCTTTGCCTTTATCTCATATATCAGTCCAGCTTCTTTATGTCATCTCTTATATTGCAGGTTATAACGTCCCTTTTAAAGCAACATGTATGTGTTGAACAGATTGTTTCCTTCACACTTTGATATTGATAAAGAGCTTATATTTTTTCTTGTTACGTAAAAAAGTATAGCTGGAATTAAAACATGTCTAGACATTCGTGCAGTTCTCCCTACACCTTTCCTTTGTGTATCCTTGCTCACCACAAGGGCACGTACCTCACTATTACCTCTCAAATCTGCTACTTCTAAACCCCTATCGCTTTTAGTAGAAATTAAATTAATTGCTTGGTTTTGCTCTTTTCTCTCCATCTCATGCACCTCTTTGTAGGCAGCTAAAAGATTTACCATCATCTTTTTTTCTAGGTATCCCTTTCTCTATTCTCCATCTATCTCAGCTCCACAATTAAGGGAGAAAGAAAATAAATTTAGGACTATTAAAAACAAAAACAAACAAACAAAAAACAGACTGGTGCACTGATAAACTCCAAAAGAGTTTGGAGTATGTCCTGTCATACTACAGTTCTGCATTATTCATCTGGAGGCAAACTAAATTAAGTGGATTTTCATAGTATGTACAACAAAAAAACTATGAGATTATTCCAGCTTGTCTCAGAACAATGCAAAAGAAATAACGGATTCAGCTGGAACCAGATTTTGAAAATACCATTAACTTAAAATTCTTCTGATCTCCTCATAACTTCTTTTAGTCAGAACTTGTCATCTTCTCTTTTCTCAAGAATGTGATAAGCAACTAAAGCTAGTTTCTCCCAAAACTGCTTTAGTACACTGGGTTTTAGAAGGAAAAAAGCAAACACTCAACCAAAACAAACAAAAATACTAAAAGTGTCCTGAAACACATGGTTGGACTCTGTTAACAGTTGTTTTGATTATTCCAACACTGGTTTTTTTTCATTGTGGGTTTACAACAGCAGAAAAAGGAGGTAAAGATAAAGGTGGCAGCTCATGAAGTACTAACCAGCTTTTTTTAAATGCAACTTCTTTATACTTTTCATCCAATTTCTATTTTCCTTTAATGTTATCAAAATAAGACTGTTCCCAGTTTTTTTTTTTTTCAGTGAATTATATTCCAATAATTAAACATTATTTTTTCTACATGTGCATCATATCTACCTGAACAGTATTATCAAGATCACAGTAGCCTTCAAAGATTCTCATGAGAACCCCAAGCAACAGAACTGCCTAACTCAGATGTCTTACTAACACATCCTCATAACCTATGTAAAAATGTCTCCATAGCCCATGGAAGTTTACACTTCTGCAACAGACTAACATGTCATAAGGCTACTTATGACATGTTACTTATTTGACATTGACATTGCTACTTATGACTTCCACTACTCTATTAATGACTTTATGGTAAAAAATTAAAATCTAATTAAATCTAAGAAAATTGCGAAGAGCTGCCTTTCAGAAAGAGCCATGGATGTGTTGAGAGCTTGTGGGTAAAAACAACAGACACGGAGAAGGCTGAGGTACTCGACAAGTACCTCAGTCTTCAGTACACCAGTCTTCACCTCAGTCTTCACTAGCTATCAGGCTTCCCACATCTCTCAAGTCCCCAAGCATCTAGTCAGGGGCTGGGGGAGCAAAGTCCCTCCCATTGTGAGTAAAGAGAAAGTTTGGGATCTCCTGATGAAACTGAACAGGTACAAGTCTATGGGGCCTGATGGCATGTATACCAGGATCCAAAGAGAACTAACGAATGCAGTTACCAAGCCACTCTCCATCATAATTGAAAAGCCATGTCAGTCAGGCAAAGTCCACAGTGACTGGAAAAAGGGAAACATCACTACAATTTTTAAAAAGGATGGAAAGGAAGACCCAGGGAACTGCAAACCAGTAAGTCTCTCTTCTGTCCTTGGGAAGACCATGGAACAGATCCTCTGGAAGAAGTATTAAAGCATGTGCAAGGAAGTGATACGAGACATGCAGTACAGCTTTACCAAGGACAATTTGTACCTCATCAATCTGATGACCTTCTATGATGAAATAACTGCATCAGTTGAAATGGGAACAATGTCATCTACCTAGACTTCTGTAAGGCTTTTGATACAGTTCCACACAACATCCTGATCTCTAAATTGAAGAGGTATCCACTTTATAGTCTAACCAAAATCAAATCCATATGGAGCTGACTGAATGGCTGAAGCCAGGGAATTGTGGAAAATGCCTCTATGTCCAGGTGGAGGTCCATGACAAATAGTGTCCTTCAGGGGACTGTCTTGGGACCAGTGTTGTTTAATGTCTTTAACAGTGACATAGACAGTGGGATTGAGTGAACCCTCAGCAAGTATGCAGGCGACACCACACTAACTGGTGCCGTTGGTACTGTGGAAGGAAGGGATGCCATCCGAAGGGACCTGGACAAGCTTGAGAAGGGGGCCCACAGAAACCTAATGAGGTTCAATGAATCCAAGTGCAAGGTGTTGCACCTGGGGCAGGACAATCCCAGACATGAATACAGGGTGGGTGAAGAGCTCATTGTGAGCAGCCCTGCAGAAAAGCACTTGGGAGTTCAATGGATGGAAAGTTTGACATGAGCCAGTGGTTATGTGCTTGCAGCCCAGAAGGCCAACTGCATCCTGGGCTGCATCAACAGAGGCATGGTCAGCAGGCCTTGTGAGGCCCCATTAGGAGTACTGCATCCAGGTCTGGGGCCCCCAGAGTAAGAGGATATGGACCGGTTACAGATAGTCCAAAGGAGGGCCACAAATCAGAGTGCTGAAGCACCTCTCCTATGAAGACTGAGAAAGTTGAGGTTGTTCAGCCTGGAAAAGAGAAAGCTCTGGGGAGGCTTCACTGAGGCCTTTCAGTACTTAAAGGGGGCTTATAAAAGAGAGGACAGTGACTTCTTTTGTTCCACAGGCAGATAATGACAGGACAAGGAGGAATGGTTTAAAACTAAAAGGGGGCAGATTTAGATTAGATTTTAGGAAGAACTCCTTTAAGTGTGGGAAGGCACTGGCACAGGTTGCCCAGAGAAGTAGTAGATGCCCCATCCCTGGAGGTGTTCACGGTCAAGTCAGATGGGGCCCTGGAGAACCTGATCTAGGGGGTAGCATCCCTGCCGATGGCAGGGTGTTGGAATTAGGTAATTTTTCAGGACCCTTCCAACCCAAGCCATTCTATGATTCTCTCCTTAGGAACCTTAAAAAACAAACAAACAAAACACCCAAACTACACACATACTGAAAGCATATTTATGTAAATATTATTCCTATAGGAAAGATACAGGATGCAAAGACCAACACACCACGCTAACTACAAGGAAGAACAAACAAACAAACAAACAAGTAAAACAAACAATTTCTCTCTTCAAGAATATAAATCTTGAACAGTAATTGTAAGTTGGAAAATGTTAATTCACCATTTTTTTTTTAATACACAAAACTTTGACATATAAGGAAAAAAGATCCCCCCCAATTTAAAATCTAATTAATTGCAGCAAGTTTGTATGTAGGCACTGACCTACCTCAGTGTCCAGCAAATCCTTTCCTGAATTTAGCAAATTCTTTAGAGATTAGTTGAGATTGACTCTTATCTCAGTTTTATATAATTAAACTACACTAAACCAGAAGTTCCTAAATATGAAAGAAAAAAGAAACATCATAACATCAGAGAAATACCAGCAGTGTCCAGATCCGAAGACACAGATTCTCAAGACTCTGGTATTTTTTTTTCAATTATTTTTGAACGTAAAAACCTCATGTTTATACCATTTACAAATAAAGCCTATTCTTCCTACTTCCGTATATTAATAACTGTATCACTCGGGAGAAGCTGCATGTCCTTTAAGTCGTAAAGTGTTAAGGACGCTACAACAAACAATAGACAATGGGTTAATTTACAGAATGTTTGTGCAGAAATGCATTATCTGCTTCTCCCTTTACCATATAAGATACATATTCTTTGTTTTTTAAACTGTAACTTGCACAGAATTAAACCTAAGATTTCTTCTAAACTAAACATTTCTTCTAAAATCCAAGAAAAGATATAGTATCTCCTCAAAGAGAGAATAAGTTTTGTCAAAGTAAATACAATATTTCTGGATAACATAAAACTACAAGTCTACAGCGGGCAGTATAGTGTTTTAGAGTTTTTTTTCTATGATGAATAAAGCATTAGATGAACATGGTGACAAAGAAAGAGTCAACATACAATTGTTCACAATCACAGATAAACTGAATAGATAAGGCCATGAAGAAAAGAGCAGAAGACTTCAGGACTTAATGAATCTTATTTTAATGACTGTGTAATTTCATCATATTTCATTAGTATCTTGGATAATAGGAAAAAAACGCATACAGGAAAACAAAACACCAGAATAAATAAATAAATAAATAAGACACACCAAAACCCTACATAGCTAAATACTCCTAAAAGTAATTGATGGAATAAGTAAATAAATATAGAAGGAATAAGTAAATAAATACATTTTGGAAAAGGCATTGTAGATCTTTCTTAAAATCCCCACTGGGTAATACATCACTAATAGGTGTGGGGACTAAAATTGTTGAAAATGGAATAAAATTTGACCCACCATCCATCTTTCTCAAAACCAAATAATTATTGATTTAATTGACTTGGCACACTATACATCACTCTTCATATGTCACACTAGATCATCAAGTGATTTTGTTTAGTACAAAGCTTTAGAAAAGATGCCTTGAAGCTTTCAGGTAACTCATTTCTGGTTGTTCTATTTTACAGACATTTTTTATTTTGACAAAATCTACGCCAAGGGCCTAAATTCCCCCATGTGCAGCTTTTACTCATTTTAATTCAGTACTAAAGTAGAAAACAATGCAACACACCATTATACTAAATGTAATGTATTATTTATTACATTGTGTTCATGCTTTCATTTTATGAAGCCTGGACTGTCAGGTTTCATGTGTCCTTTACGTTGATATAAAAAGTTAGCTATAGAGATGGATTTGTTAATATAACAGATAGCAACTGCCTACTGTCCAAGTATTAGTCATTCTCCCAGCTTATAGACACACTGACACAACACACATTTTCAGGATTATTTTTCATTTAATTTCTCTATCTTTCCTGTATGTTTATACATGACATACATACATATTTGCAAGCCTATAGATATTTGGAGGTTGGGTGAAAAATTAGCCATTTGTTGTGAAAATAGCATTAGTAAATTAAGTTTAAATAAATAAGCTGGAACTGCAAAACAATATCTTTATAGACAGCCACAGTGCTCAACGGTTTTGATCAATGCATATGACCTTTTAGAACTTAAATATCATCTAAAAATGCCACATGGAAAATAGCCATAACAGTTTTTCCAGAGTAATTTCATACTTTTTATAGTAAAATTTCAGATTTATTTTTAATTACATTTATTATTTCTTTCAGCATCACACTGCCAACATGAGTTTAGAGGATTTAAAAACAGGTCTTCAAAACTATTGCAATGTATGCAACCTATAGCGATTATGGTTGTATCTATTTTAAGCAACCTCAAGATAACCGTCCAAAACTAATGCATGGTTTTAAGTTATATTATTGACAAGTTCAAAACCTAATAGCTGAAAATGAAACGTGCTTTTATATTTTGAAGCATTCTGCTGTTATTTTCATCAATTAAAATAGGAAGAACAGGTGTAATTCACATTTTTCATCAAATCCTGAGGAAACTTAACTTTACCATTGTCTTAAATCTTATTATTTGACAATATATTTTGTGAAATTAATGCTAGAAATTACAGAGGTTAAGTGACTCTAACCTGTACTGAACAATATCACATTCTACAGTCTCACTACTCCTTGTCAATTTATATTGACTATACATGTATACTGACTTAAAGAACACCTTTTGTTTCCTCAATGAAGTGTTTTTTTGTAATTAAATGTGTATTTATTACAGCGTTTGTTTAGAAGAATATCTCTCAAAGTTCAGGGTGTCAATGTCTTTTATCCTTAAGTTAAGTTATCAGGATGCCACAGTAACTGCACCTTATATTCATTTACAGAATATTAAAATGATGCAAGATAGTCCAACTTATAAATACAAGCCTCCAACAACATGAACAAAGAAATATAGCTTTTACTTGACAAAAATGAAAATAATTCCAGGCATTAAAAAACAAAATCTAATATTACCAAAACTAAGTATATCTATTCTGATCTTTCATGACCGAATGTTAGAGAACAAGATCATTTTACATCATGAAATACAAACTCAAGGAGCAAAAAGCAAGCATTTACATGTTAGATTTCAGGACAGATCTCCAACATAAAAGCACATGTCCGTTCCCTGAAATAAATAAACTCCAAATAGGTAATTTGTGATAGTAACTAGGCTTTTCCAACAAAAAAGGGACTATATTCAGTATCAACTATGCATGCTATTTTTACCACTACAAGTGAAAAAAATACAGACAAAAGTGTTGTCTTAAAAAATCAGCTAAAATTTTAAAATGCATTTCCTAAGCTGTCTTCCATTTTCTTCATCACTACTGATACTATGCTACTATAAAAAGTTTTTTTTTTTTTAAATATAATACTGTTTCTCAGATAGACTAATGAAGTCTTTCCCCTTTTGAAATTTCTCACTGTTAATGCTTTCATTTTTTTTTTTTTTTTGTATTATCTGCTGTAAACTAATCTGTAAGCATAGTAATTTCTCTTTATTTATAGTTACCTTTGCCACCTGTCTGATCTTTCCCTTAGCACTTTTACTTGTGACATGGGAAATACCTCTTTTCATCCCTGCAGTGTTAGAATCATTTTCATGTAATTTGTTTTCCACATCATTAATTCAGATACTTTGACATCACATAACAAAATGTATGTACTTATGTAGTCTATTTCTTAACATCACCTAAGCATTCACCTGGAGAGAATTCTGGGTTCTGGACCCAAGTCTATGAAAATATTTCATTTTATTTTAGGCATATTATGTGGTCCAGCAAATATGATTTACTGCCCCATTACCATTAAATGACCACAGGCATATCTTTGACCTGCCAGGGCAGGACTTGGGTGTTTGACTCAGTTTGCCTTGGGCAGTGCTGCATCTAGCTGGTTTGTGCTGAGATTATGATTGTTTGTTAACAGAGTGGCTATGTCTTACCCTGAGCTGAAGTTCTGCAACACACACAGTTAAACCCTGACTAAACTGGAAGATGCTACAAAGCGTCCAACAGCCCTTGTGTTCATCTGAATGGGGGGAGACTACTATGACTATGAAAACTCGAAACAAAAGCTGAGAATCAAGAAAAACATGGCTGTTTGAAGAACGCATGCAAGAATTATAGCCCAAGCAGACTCAATGATAGAAACTACACTATGAACATTATACTTCTCCAAGGAATGACCCTAGGATGCTGTCAAATCATAGAATGTTCATCCCTACTCCACTCTGCATGTGGAGGGCAAAAGATGTTAACATTAGGACCCATGGAGACACTAGGAGGGTGAGAGCAATTTCTGGGAAAAGGATTAGATATTTAGGAAGGTCATGTACAACAATATCTGCACTGTTAATAAGACTTCTCTGTGCTTAGCTCTACTTATATCATGTTCCCTTGTGCTCATAACTAGATTGAATGTCGTAATAGGCTCCACTGAAGAACAAGTTACTCTTCTATCACATCCTTTGGCTAGGATTGGATGGCAGAGCACTCAACATCCTTGCTTCATCAGCTCACCTTCTCACATGCAGAGAATTCTGGAATACTCTTTCTGGATTTGAAGCTGTTGTTAGGTACTAGATGTCTAAAAATCTACCTAGTATCAATTTACAAACGGCTTTAAATTTGGAAATTTGTAACGTTGACTATTTCCAAGAACTTCAGTTTCTGATAATTTTACCAGTAGATGATCTACTAATTTCCATAGATTATTATATGCCTGCTGAAATTGACTGTCCTGGTTTAGGCTGGGATAGAGTTTATATTCTTCATGCTAGCTTGTATGGTCCTATGGTTTTGAATTTGCGATGAAAAAACAGGGTTGATAACACATTGATGGGTGTGCGATCTACTGCTGAGCAGTGCTTGTACAGCACCAAGGCATTCTCCGTTTCTCACACTGCCCCATCAGCAAGTAGGCTAGGGTAGGCAAAAAGCTGTGAGGGGACACAGCCAAGACATCTGATACAAACTAACCAGAGGGATATTCCAAACCATAAGACATCATGCTCTGCAGTAAAAGCTGGGGGGGTGGGGGGAAAAAGGAGGAGGCAGTGGAGCCTTGGAGTAATGGTGTTTGCCTTCCCAAGTAATGTTAAGTGTGCTGAAGCCCTGCTTTCCTGGAAATGGCTGAACATCTGCCTACCAATGGGAAGTAATTCCTTGTTTTGCTATGCTTGCACACACAGCATTTGCTTCACTTATTGACTTCTCATTTTCCCTTACTCTTCTGACTCTCTCCCCCATCCCACTGCGTCGGAATTGAGTGAATGGCTGTGTAGGGCTTAGCTGCCTACCAGGGTTAAAATACAATAGCTGGGCAAACCTGAAGAACCTAGAGTTTTATAGCTCACAAGAGATGCAAATACGTTACAGAAAATGCCAGCCAAGAGCAAACCAAAATAAAATGCCAACAAATATAAATTACAGTCTATTCTAATACAATGCAATTAATAGATGTTTCTCAGAACATGAAAATGCATGGTGAACTGGCACTGCTGATATAGTAGTTTTACAGCATAACAGCACTTACATAAATTAATTATTGATGGATTGGGTTATTAAAAAAGAACACTCTCATGGCATAACACTTAGCAATATGGCAAACTCATAAGTGCAAGAAAGAGAACTACAGGACTCTGGTTATACTGATTCTTCATCTGGAAATATTTTGAGAAAATCCATTCATATGCACATTTTAAATTTAAATTCTGTTTTACACATAGTACCTAACTGCTTGTAGCCATCATACGTACTAAAGTATGCAAAACCAAACATGTTTCTTTCTTCACTCTTCATCCAAGCAAGTAAAATAAATTTCCAGCTCTCTGTTCCATTAAATGCCAAGAGCTAAAGAAATTTATCAATAACTCTGTCATGATGTTACCTCAATAGATAGCTGGAATCCTTGCTTCTGCCACCCTTTGATAGGCTGCCTTAGCAGGAAATGCATGTGAACATTTTGAAAGGAGACATCTCCAGAGTCTGTCACATGCAATCCCTTCACCATTTCAGGAAACACACCACAACCATAAGGTAGACATTCAACCACATGATTTGAATAGGTGTAATAAAAGGAGACTAATCAGGTATATTACATTCTCACTGTTGCAAAATATGAAAAGGAAAGCACTAGGCTTGAACTAAGAGTTCTTTGCTAGCAGCAGACAGTACTGAGGTGAATTCATAAATAAGATTTAATAAATAAAGGCAGAGAACCTGGAATTAATGGAACTTCTTAAAGTTCTTCAGCTTCTAATTGCTGCTCTATTATGCTGGGGTTTCAAATTCTACCCTGTGCCCAGCAGGATTTTTCCAAATGCATGAATTGTTTCACCATTTGTCTGTGGGGTCACACTATCAGCTACAAAGTCCAGAAATGTTCACAAGAAAAAAAAAATAGATCAACTTCCACAAATGAACAAGCATCTTTAAGTATAATTTAACCCCAAAGAGGTAAATATTTCTATCTTGTAACATACATGCTTTATACATAAGGCAATTGAACTGATTGTAACTGAATACACATTGAATTGCTGAGGGGGATAAGTCAGACTAATGGCAATTCAGCTTGGTGTCCTGGCTCAAGCAGTAACTAATACTAAACAACATAGCAAAAGATGACCTTTCCAAATAGAATGTATTCGTTATTGCTCAACAGACTAACGTCAGGGCAGAGAAAGTCCTTCCCCTCTTTTCTTTATAAGTATTAGAAATCAAACATTTGTGAATGTTTTTCATTCTATATTGTAAAGCAGTTAGAGTGACCTACAGTTACACTGAACAAAATTAAAATGTCATGGGAGTTGCCTTCAAATAATAATTTCTCTGCCCAGCTCTCCAATGACATGAGGAGAGTTGTAGAAAAGGATCATAAATTGTCTCATGATCAAATCCCATGCAATTTATAATCTATGCCTCTATATAAAGCATAAAATAGTAAAGTATATGGTTTAAAACATGTATAAATTACAGATTATATACTAATATTTGAGTTCTCCTTGGATTATAAGTACACAAATGTGTTTAAATACACATGGACATAGTCAAGTAGCTTCATAGTCCTGATTAAGAGCGGACAGCATGTTGTCAGAACAACATTAATCTCTTCATTCAAACCCAAATGCAAAACATTTTCAGACAGTAAATTTCCTATCAGAAGAACACAGAAACTTTTCTAATAATAAACAGTATTGGGTTTATGTAGCAAGGTTTTGGTAGCAGGAGGTTGCAGGGGTGACTTCTGTGAGAAGAATCCAGAAGCTGCCCCATCTTAGATAAGGGACAGTTTCAGCTGGCTCCAAAGGGACTCGCTGCTGGCCAGAGCCAAGCCAGTAAGTGATATTGTTTGTGCCTCTCTGAGAGCAGGGAAAAAAACACAACCACCACTGTGTTGGGTCTGTCTGAGCTGGAGTCACCTTTCCCTGCAGCAGCCCACACAGTGCTGTGCTCTGCACTTGTAGCTGGAACAGCACTGATATCACTCCAGTGTTGTGTCTATTGCTTCATTGTTGTGTCTATTGCAGTGTTGTGTCTAGTGCTGGCACACCATCAGGACTCCTTCCAAGCCCCTAAGAGCCAGGAGGCTGGGGGTGGGCAAGTGATGGGGAGGGGACATTGCCGGGGCAGCTGACCTAAACCAACCAAAGGGATATTCCATAACACCTGATGTCACACTCAGCAATAAAAAGGGGGGCTCTCATGGGGGAGGGGGCTGTTCCTCCTGAACAACCACTACGTGTTTTGAGGCTCTGCTTCCCAGGACATGGCCAAACATCGCTCATTGATGGGAAGTAGAGATTTTTTTTTTCCCCTTCTCTCTGTGATTCCGCGCAGACTTATTGTTTCTTTTTCTCCCCATTCCCTTTCCCTTTAATTAAACCTTTCTCATCTCAGACCCCGAGTTCTCTGTGTTGTATTTTCTCCCCCTTCCTCCTTGAAGAGAGGGGAAGTGAGAGAGCAGTTGTGGTAAAGCTCAGCTGCCCACCTGAGTAAAACCACCACAACCACCAACACAAACAAACAAACAAAACAAAAAACAAACAAACAAAAAAAAGAAATAGCTGCACAATAGTAGCTAGCAGAGAAGAGTGAGAAACAGCCCTGTATACACCAAAGTCAGTGCAGAAGGAGAACAAGAGGTGCTCCAGGCATGCAGCAGCAGTTCCCTTGCGGCCTGTGGAGAGGCTCCTAGTGGAGCAGGTGGATGTGGCCTGGAGGAGGCTGCGGCTCATGGAGAGCCCCTGCAGGAGCAGGCCCCGGGCCAGAGCTGCTGAGTAGCCCACACAAGAGCAGGTGATCTGGGAGGGAACTGCTGCCTATGGGTGACCTGTGATGGAGCAGTTTGCTCTTGATGAATAGACCCTGCAGTACAAACCCATGTGGGAGCAGTTCCTGAAGAGCTGCTGCCTGTGGGCAGCCCACATGGGATCAGTTCAGGAAGGACAGCATCCCGTGGGAGGGACCCTACATGGAGCAGGGGCAGAGAGGGACCTTGAAGGAGAGGCAAAGTGCTACAGACTGCAGCTCCCATTCCCTTGTTCTCCTGCAACACTCAGGGGAAGGAGGCAGTAGAGTGTGGACAGGGGATGCTATTTTTGTTGTATTCTTTGTTTCTTACTTCTCTAGCTTGTTAGTAATAGGCAATAAAAATCTCTAATCTTCCTACACTGAGTCTGTTTTGCCTGTGACAATAATGGTTGCATTATCTCCCTGTCCTTATCTCAACCCTTGAGCCCTTTCCATTGCAATTTCATCCCCTTTCCCTTTGAGGAGGGGCAATGAGAGAAGAGAGGTGCTTCAGCACTCTGATCATCCTTTGTGGCCCTCCTTTGGACGAGCTGTAACAGGTCCATATCTTTCTTGTGCTGGGGGCCCCAGAGTTGAATGCAGTACTCCTAATGGGGCCTCATAAGGACAGAGTAGAAGTGGAAAATCACCCCCCTCAGCCTGCTGACCATGCCTCTGTTGATGCAGCCCAGGATGCAGTTGGCCTTCTGGGTTGCAAGCACATAACCACTGGCTCATGTCAAACTTTCCATCCATTGAACTCCCAAGTGCTTTTCTGCAGGGCTGCTCACAATGAGCTCTTCACCCACCCTGTACTCATGTCTGGGATTGTCCTGCCCCAGGTGCAACACCTTGCACTTGGATTTGTTGAACCTCATTAGGTTTCTGTGGGCCCCCTTCTCAAGCTTGTCCAGGTCCCTTCGGATGGCATCCCTTCCTTCCACAGTACCAACGGCACCAGTTAGTGTGGTGTCGCCTGCATACTTGCTGAGGGTTCACTCAATCCCACTGTCTATGTCACTGTTAAAGACATTAAACAACACTGGTCCCAAGACAGTCCCCTGAAGGACACTATTTGTCATGGACCTGGACATAGAGGTGTTGTCTACAATGAAGGGAGACTCTGTCTCCCTTCAAATCCATCTGTCTGCACTATAGATTTCAGGATGTTGTGTGAGACGGTTCCAGGGCCTTAAAGAAGTCCAGATAGATGACATTAGCCAGTCTTCCCTTGTGAACTAACATATGGATAAAAAAGATATCCACAAAGTAGCATGGCTTTTCTAAAGGAAGGTCCTACGTTACAAGCCTCCAAAGGCTTTCAGAGAGATTAGAAGGCACAGAGACGAGAGAAGTCCAGTTTAAGTAAAATATTTGCACTTTCAAAGGGCATTTGCAGAAGTACCTTATGACAGGTTCTTACAGAGACTAGAATTTCTGTCTTAGGTGCAGGCTTGATGGATGCTTATTTAAAACATATTTAACAGATGGTAGCAGTAAAATGGTTGCTTCCTCTGGAGTAGAGAAGTTAAATAATGGACTTCTATATTATGCATTCTGTTTGACAGTATATTCATAAATATTCTGGAAAGAAGATGATTAATGAGATGACCAAGTTTGCTGATAGTATTAGCTTATGCAGAGTAGCACTGTTGACAACCACCTGTGAAGAGATAATGGTCCTGCAAAACTGAGTAAGCAGTGATATGGTAGATTAAGTACAGTCCATTCTACAAAACGGATCAAAAGGCATCAGATGAAGCTAGTAAAACCAACATGAACAAAAAGGTACTACTGTACTGTAACCTCTCCAGCATAAAAAAATTTGGAATACTAAGAGTGTGCATGGGCTTAAGATGAAAATTAGACAAGTCATGGATGAAAAAGCATTCAAGAGCTTCTTATTATAAATTGACTATACTTAGGAAGTCTCTGTACCACAAACTGTTGGAGCATAGGAAATAATTCCAAAGAAGCAACACTATATCATTACTTGTTCTCTCTTCCATAAGCAGTACTTGGATAAAAGGATATTCAGTATGACTTTGTACAACTGTTCTTATGTATTTTATAATGTAGGGATTACAAACAGGTGCTCTTATACTTTATGTCCAATACACTGAGATAAATAAATTAATAAAACATTTGGATAATACCAACAGAGTAGGTCTCCACTGAAAAAGCTTGCCATGAGAGTTGTGAGCTACAAAGCAGGAAGAGCAAAGAGTAAAATAACACAGGTTGGCAAAAAGTTAGCCAGGAAGATGCCCCAGTTTTCTGTACTGGATATAATTTTGCTTAATATATTCAAAAGAGATGCAAAACAGGAATGAGATTGAGTTGCAACACTTGTGAATAACACACTTTCAACAAAAATTGAATCAGGTACAAAAAAAGTTGTGTTGTATTTATGAAGTATCTATGCTTTAGTACAGTTACACTAAAAGTGTAAAGTACTATTTTTTTAAGACTATACTACAGTATCTGTATTTGAGTATTTGAACTATTCCTGAGACTTAGAAAATTTAAAATCATTTGTATTCAATTAGCACAGAAATTTTAGCCATTAATGTGGAACTCTGCTTGTTGTTTGTTCTGCAGAATACAGTTAGGATGGCACAAGGAATAGAATGGAGGGTATTAGAATTCAATTAAACAAGTCATTGGTACAATTTCATCTAGTTAACACACCACAAAACACATACAATCACATGACAACAAACAGAGGACAGTGAATACAAAGGCAATAGAAATTATCTAAAGAGTGGAAACAACACAAGAGAACAAAAATTGAAACAAGGAAGACTGAACAGTTTGGAAACAAGAGATCTAACATGGATTTAATTCCTGATTTTGAAGTGCAGAAAGTACAAATGTTTCACTTCCTACTTCATCATTAAACAAGGATGAGGTAGTATTTAACAAAGTTTTGTAAAAACACAAAACTACAAAATGAAACTGACTAGACAATCTCACTGAGTTCAGTAACATACATTTAGAAAATAGCCTAAAATAATATGAACAAAAATAACTACAGCTGTGTTTTTAGTAGAACAGACATGAAGAGACAGGCTACTCTCATAACTTGTAGATGAGATATCATCTACATTTTAGAGATATCAGATGAGATATCTCTAAAGCCCATATTACTATAAATGTATCTTACTTTGCACATCTGAAATTTGTGTTTGCAAGCACAGTTAGAGGACTAACACTGTATTAAGCTGTTTATCTAATGCAGACTATTCAGTGTTCTGTCACCAACAGAAAAGCAAGTGCTGTTGGGCAGTTAATCCTGGAAAAACATCTGTGACAAAAACAAAAGAAAACCCATACACAGATATGTGTGCAACTTGGTGTTTACTGCTATGAAAACAGGATGAAATGTGGATGACAAATTCCAGAAGTCTACCCCAGGCTACAATAGTACCCCAAGCACTCAGGCACAGAAGCCATGCAGGCAAGCAGAATGAGTTATGCTTTAAACAGAAAGAAATCTTTTTAAATACCGAGTGTCAGAGTGTAAATCCCAACCCTAGAATTAGATCATCTCTGCAGAAAATCGAATAAGGAAATCTACTTCACTTTAAATTCACTATTTTACTTCAGTCTCATCTAGCTTGACATCTTAGACAAGCCTATTGTAAACCTTATCATTACACTCCAGTCTGAGTAACCTTTATTTTCTTATACAATTAAGTTTAAAGTATCTGATATATCTCAAAACTTAAAAAAAAAAAAAGAATAAATAAAAAAAAATGTGCAGATAAAAAATGAAAGGTGGAGATGTCAAAAGATCCTACTTGATTCAGGAGTTTTTATTAGTGTGAGGTCAGTTACCTTGAGAAAAATAAAATTAATTAAATAAATAAAAAATAAAAAATCCCTCACATCTGACCACTGCTCAGAACCTGAGGGTGTGACATAAGGACCTGACAGAACTAGACTACCCTGAGTGTTAAAAACACATTTTCTTATTTCAGCCCTAAGAGGATAGTGTCTTATGGATAAGAGGAATAACAGAAGCTCAGCTTATGCACATACGCTAATGCAGGATGGTTTTGAATATGTTTGCATGACTTTGACTTCATTCCTTAAAATATTTTTTCCTATGAACTGTCACTGTGATTATTTATTTTATTCTGAACTTCCACAAATTCAATGGTAAAAAGTGTCTTTGGAAAACGTGGATAAAACATAACTAGTTAAAAAATAAAAAAATCATATATATCCAAAATTAGAAAAGGAAGCTGTTTTGCATGAAAGATACTGCAATTCAAGAGTTCTTACAAAAAATTTCCAAGAGCTATTAGTACTCTATTGCTACATTTTCATTCAGTTTTTGAGAAATGAAATAAAGACATGTTTCTTCAAAAAGCACATGATCTTACAAAAAATGGTACTATTTTCTAGTCTTTGAAAGCTATGCCACAGTTTTATGAATACGTCTCTTTTGTATAGCTACTTTTTCCTCAATTCTAGATGAACTGGAACTTTTAGTTCGAGTGTTAAATATGTTGGAAACTGCCTGTTTATCCATTTTTATTCAGATGGAAACTTCTTTCCCCTTTACCATGGCTTTAGGAAGAGCTACTGTGATTAAATGGCATCATAGAGTTGCAGAATCATAGAATCACTTGGGTTGGAAGGGGCCTTTAAGATCATCTAACTCCAACACCCCTGCCATAGGCAGGGACGCCACCAATAGATCAGATTGACCAAGGCCCCAGCCAGCCTAGCCTTGAACACCTCCAGGGATGGAGAATCCACAACTGCTCTGGGCAACCTGTGCCAGTGCCTCACTACCCTTACAGTGAAGAATTTCCTCCTAATGTCTAGTCTAAATCTATTCTCTTTTAGTTTAAGACCATTCCTTCTTGTCCTATCATTGTCTAACCAAGTAGAGTCCTTCTCCATCTTTTTTACAAGATCCCTTTAAGTACTGAAAGGCCAAAATGAGGTCTCCCCAGAGCCTTCTCTCCTCCAGGCTGAACATCCCCAGCTCTCTCATGCCTTTCTTAGGAAAGGTGCTCCAGCTGTCCAATCATCTTTATAACCCTCCTCTGGACTCCTTCTAACAGGTCCACATCTCTCCTGTGCTGGGGGCCCGAAACCTGGATGCAGTACTCCAGGTGGGGCCTCACGATGGCAGAGTAGAGGGGCACAATCACCTCCTTCAACCTGCTGGTCACACCTCTTTTGATGCAGCCCATGATGCAATTGGACTTTTGGGCTGCAAGCATGCACTGCTGGCTCGTGTCAAGCCTTTCATCGACAAGAACCCCTAAGTCCTCTTCTGCAGAGCTGCTCTCAATGAGTTCTTCTCCCAGTCTGTTATCAAGTAGATAACATCAATAACATCGGTCAGACTTCCTTTGTTGACTGATACAGTCATTCCATCATAGAAGGCCACCATATTGGTCAGGCACAATTTATCCTCAGTGAAGCCAAGCTGGCTGTCCCAGATCACCTGCTTGTCCTGCATGTGCCTTAACATTGCCTCCAGGAGGATTTGTTCCATGATCTTGCCAGGCACAGAGGTGAGGCTTACTATCTGTTGTTCCCCAGGTCTTCCTTTCTACCCTTTTTAAAAATGGGAGTGATGTTTCCCTTTTTCCAGTCAGCAGGGACTTCACCTGACTGTCAGGACTTTTCAAATATGATGGAGAGAGTCTTGGCAACTATATCAGCCAATTCCCTCAGGACCCTGGGATGCATGTCATCAGGCCCCATAGACCTGTAGTTGTTAAGTTGCATCAGAAGGTCCCAAAGTTGCTCTTTGCTTACAGTGGGAGGGAATCTGCTCCCCCAGCCCCCGCCTAGAAGTTCAGGGACTCAAGAGATGTGGAAATCCTTACCAGTAGTGAAGACCAAGGCAAAGATGTTGTTAAGTACCTCCAACTTCTCCACATCTGCCCCTACCAGTTCTCTGTTTTCATTTGTCAGAGGTGATACACTCTCTCTTCTCTTTCTTTTGCAGCCAGTGTAGAACCCCTTCTTGTTATTCTTTGCATCCCTCACCAAGTTTAGTTCTGTCAGTGCCTTAGCTTTCCTGATTCCATCCCTGCACATCCAAACAGTGTTTCTGTACTGTTCCCAGGGCACATGGCCCTGTTTCCACTGCCTACGCATTTTCTTCTTTAGCCTAAGTTTGACCAGCAGATCCTTATTCAACCATGTCTGTTTCTTACCTTCCCTGTTTGATTTATTACTTATGGGAATAGAGAGCCCTTGCACTCCAAGGAAAATATCTTTAAAGAGTTGACAGCTCTGATCAGATCATCTGTCCCCAAGGACTGTGTCCCATAGGATCTCATCCACTAGTTCTTTGAACAGCTGGAAGGTGGCTCGTCTGAAGTTCAAGGTCCTGACTTTGCTCTTAGCCAGGCCCATTTCCCTCGAGATCACAAATTCAACCAGGGCATGGTCACTGTAACTCAGCCTTCCTCCAGTCTTAAACTCTTTAATGAACTCTTCTGCACTGATGAGCACCAGGTCCAGTAACGCTTCTCCTCTGATTGTTTTGTCTAATACCTGGATGAGAAAGTTGTCCTCAGTGTACTCCAGGAGTCTCCTGGATTGCTTACTGTCTGCTGCTTAGCTTTCCCAGCAAACATTTGCGTGCTTGAAATCCCCCAGGAGAATGAGAGCCTGTAAGCATGATGCTTCCTGTAGTTGGAGCAAGAAGGCCTCATCAACAGGCTCCTCTTGATCAGGTGACCTGTAGTAGACCCCAACCACATGATTTCCTTTGTTGGTCCCGTCCTAATTTTTGTCCACAGGCTTTCAACCTGATCTTGGCTGTTTCTCAGAGGGAACTGTACGTAATTGATACATTTCTTAACATAGAGGGGACCCCACCACCAACCTTCCTTCCCGCCCGTCTCTCCTGTAAAGATTGTAGCTCTCCATTCCAATATATCAGCTATGCAGTTTGTCCTACCATGTTTCTGTGATAGCAGTTAGATTGAAGTTTTCTAGTTGCACTGTGGCGTCCAACTCCTCCTGCTTGCTTTCTGTGCTGCATGCATTGGTGTAGAGGCACTTCAGCTGGGCTATGGGTTGCACCATCTTTTTAGAGGAGTCCTTCCTAATTCTTATGGGATGATTCACAGGTGTTTCCCTGCTTTTTAAAGTATTGTCATTCAAGGGTTGAGTCACTTACAGGTACAACCCCTTCCCCCACCAAATCTAGTTTAAAGCCCTCTTAATGAGTCTGGCTAGCTTGCTGCCCATTTCCTGAAACTGCATCATTTCCTGAAATATTGAATGATGTAAACTACTCATTTAACTTGTCAATAATCATTATTAATTTGTATTTTCCTTTCATAACAGTGATTTGGAAAGCCTAAAAATATTTACTTGTTTTATTTGATAATAGTATGAGCACGATAGTCATAACCCATATATAACGGAAGGACTATGATTGTCAAGGAATCCTGAAAATTATGACTTTGAAATAATGAACTTACAATTTCAGAATTGTAATTATTCCATACTTTCACATAAACCATAAAATCTACATTAACATTTTAAACACAAAAACACATTACACAACAGAAAGAGAACAGAAAAATAAAAAAATATCTCTATAATGAATCTGGGCTTGTGTTTCTCTCCTGTCCATTTCTGATATTTATTTTTCACCTAAGTAGGTGTTTTTGTTGTTGTTATTTTATTTAGTTGTACACTGGGATAGGACTTAAAAACAAAACAAAACACACATTTACTTTAAAATATTAATCTTTCTTAAATGTTTGCATCTCTATTTTATTTTTCAAAAATTGTAATGAGATCTAGGTATTAAAAGCATAAAATGTCTACATGGCATCTTAATCTAGAAAATGTCAAAGATTATTATTTCATGAATACCTTCTGGATTCTCTCAAATGGCAGATATGCAAAAGAGAATAAATTGTCTGTTTCTGTAATATTTTGAATTTCAAAGAATTCTTCAGCTGAAAATCTACTGTATTAGAGAATGCAGAAGTATTCAAGAACTTACTTTTCTATTTTTAATCATTGAAAATGATATACATTCCATCTTATTACAGTCAGAAAGGATTTGACCTTCTGTCTTCACCCTGGGCAAGTAAACCATTTTGGAGGACAATGAGTAAAGAGCACTGGGTAGTGACATTCCACAACTCTTCATTCCTCCCTTCATATTCCACAGAGGAATTGGAACAATTTATATTCTTGAAAATCCTCCCAGACTCAGACATAAATATCAACTGGATGGAAGAATGTCTCCATGAATTCTGATGGCACGAGGCAGGCACATCTCTGCCTTGAGCTTCAAGATTCACAGAAGGAGATATTTAGGCATCAAAACATTTCAGTGGGAATTTATTCTGGCTATTAATGAGTACATTATCAAGTAATTAGTTCCAAAAGAAACAAGATTGTAGAGTGAAGTAACAGAAGATATAGTATCAATACAATCTATAAAATTTCACTCTGTTTTTCTGTTTTTACTTTGGACAAGCTTTATTAGGACTTACAGACTAAATGCAGCTATTATATATCATGAATGTTATTCAAGTGCATTCTGTGAACTGCCTCAAAGAAATTTACCTGGTGCCTCTCGGGATTTCTCCATCATGAAAAGTGAAGCAAGCGGAGTGATTAGAAGATTCACTTCAAAACAAATTGCTGGATCTAATCTAAAATGCTAAGGTATTTGCACCTCTTATGTAAGCAGAATCCTACAGGATCTAAATATATAATATATAAAAATAGATACAGTATTAGCCATAGTTAAGATGTCTGTGTGTGTAGTGGAAACTGTGAGACAGAAGGAGCCAAGCTCTAGGAATGTTATTTCATCTAGTCCATTAAATAGAAATACAAGCAAATCAGGCATGTGTTCTTAATAATTTATATAGTCATTTAAACTAAAATGTCCTTCAACCCTGAAACTTAGAAAAATAGTTTTGTTAAGTAGTTGCATAAAATTTTGAAAGTCTTTGCAATTTTATTTACTTATTTATTAGTACAGAAGGCAGTGATATGTCATATGCTTAAATGAATCTCTGAATTGAAAGCCAAATCATAACTTCAAAAATTTCTGTAATCGCAAAACTGCTTCTTGTCTGTTACATGTTACATTATCTGTTTCAATTTCTCTATTAAGAGTCTACCATCACTACCAGGATGGACTTCAAAAATATTTTATGAAAGGAAATATTGGGTTTCTTGGCATCTTTAATGAAACACCTTCTCAACAATAAAAGCAAAGGAAACTGATACAAAAATCTTACCCTGTACTCTAGATTAAAAAACAACAACAACAACAAAAACAAAAAAAAAAACATCTATTTGTTGAAAGCTTGGTGCATTCACATGCTATTTAGTTACCTAGTATAAAGTATCAGCATAAGAAAATAGATACAGACTCAATGTTTAAGTACATGCAATTAAAATTGATTATATGGAGATGAAATTGAGAATAGTCATCACTACCGTCCACCTCTACCTACTCATATTCAATTAATTTTATTTTTGCAGAACAAGTGTTTATAAGAATTAAAAATAGCTCATGAATAAAACAAGATATAGTACACATTTTAAGAAACTAAACAATAATCCTTTGCCCCCTGAAAACTAAAATTGCTGCAAGTAAAACTAATTTTATTCAAAAAAAAGAAAAATCAAGTAAATAAAGTCAATGAGTACTGGAGTCCTGCAAAATATTTCAAACTCTGATACATAAAGATTCCACTTCCATTTTGTTATGGTTCAAGGTTTTTTCATATTTTCATATTTTTTCATATTAACAATAATACATGCCAACAGCCAAAAGAATCTTGGGGACATAAAGAAAGAGCAACTCATGTGTTACAGGTTGACTTCCAATATGCTTATCCATTCCATCTGTCATTCTTTTGATGTACCTAGCTTCCCCCTGTTCCTTAACCTCCTGCTTCTCATAATTCCATTCCTGTCACAGAATGATGAACCTCAGTCCTTCTCCCTGTTCTCCAAATTATTCATAAATTATTGTTGTATATTTGGTTCAGCTTCTGGCGTTTTTGTCTTCCCTTATGGAAAATAATTATCACACACTCTATTGCTTTTTGGCAGCAGGAAAGGACCGTGTAACTTTAAAATTTGTTTCAAGAAACATATGCAACTATGTCAAATTTGATATTAAAATAATAAATGTAACTATTCTATAATAATTCAGAAGTGTTCACATCTGATATTCTTAATTTTTTGGCTTATTCTGCTGTCCATGATATATGAAAATTATACATTCTCCCAGAAGAATTAGATAAAAACAGCTGTTTAACGTTTTGTATTAAAGATCCCTCACCTCTTTTAGACAATACGGAACACTATTAGGTCATTTTTTCTTTGTCTTGTCCCAAAACTCTTAAGTAATTCCAATTTCCGGCTTCTGTTTTTGTTTGTTTATTTGTTTGTTTGTTTTTTCTACTGTAGTAGGTATAATGAATGTTTCAAAAACACATAGGTGTTTATGCTTTATTTGTGCATTTATCATTAAATAGTCATATCATTTCATTTTTATCTTTTTAACATGAAATAACACAAAAATGTTAATCTATATGCCAAAAAATCAGTTGCTGTTATAACACATTTAATAAAAAGTAAATAAAAAGCAATTTCATATGACATAAGACTTTTAAATTGAGATTTTTTTTGTATATTTGTCCACTTAATTTGCATTTTCTTGTTTTGAAAACCAACAGAATTAGGAACAGAATTGAGATAAAAAAGAAAACCATGAAATAAAAACATTTCAAAATATTAATTTTGGTATACACTTAAAATTGCTTCTAATAATATATTGTTACCTTTGTAATTAACCTTGAAACCAATTGAGCCCACACTTTCATCTGTTTGAAGATGCAGCCACATCTGATTACTCATGCTCACAATTAAGTCTGGTACAAAGCTCCCAGTTAACCTACAGACAGAAAACAAACACAAACAAACTAAACCAGACGTAAAAGCCAAGAAGGAAACCTTAATAACAGTCTCAAAGAACTTCCACTATACCAGTAGCAATTAAGTATTTTTAAGTATTATTTAAGTATTATTTTTTGCTTTTTGTAAGTGTTGATATTTAGACCCAGGACAGCAGGAATTTAAGTAACTAATTTTTATGGATTTTTTTTTTTTTTTTATTTCATCATGGTCATCTCACACCAACTGAGCTAATACTAAGCTCAAGGATCCAATGAATATAGATTTGATAGTTTCAAAGTTCAAATTTCAATGCAATTCTAAATGTGTATCCTCTTTGCTGAATGGAATAGTGTAATAGTGTAATATTCTGAAACTTGCAGTTTGATGTTTTCACAAAATTTTGCCTGAAATTTGGTAAAAGTTTATCAGCTAGAACAGAATGTTGAAAAGTAGCAAAACATATTTCATTCTTGTAAAATGAATCACAAGCACAAGACTGTATGAGTGAAAACTGTTTCTTTTTCTTTTCTTTTTTTTTTTTTTAACCCAGTTCTGATTATTTTTAAAGCTAGCTGAAACTTAAAATGGACTATTTAAAATATATCATGCAGTTTGTAGTTAATTTTAGTTCTCCCCTCTGATCTTTTTTAGTTTGTTTTTTTATAAAATGTTCTGCTGTGGGAGAAACTCCTGTTAAATCCCCACATCTGTGTTCACAGATGGAGCTACGACAAAGACTCTTGCCAGAATTGAACAAGTAACTGCATGGCCAAAATGATGTACTAACTGCTCATTCCCACACTAAGGGAAAGTGGTTTCAGACTATGCCAAATTGAAAGATTAACTCTGTTGTTACTCAGAAACAACATTCTTGTTAACAGCTAACAGAGTTTTATAGCTGTCAATGGTGACTGACAGCAGACTTGGTGAATATCAAGACCATTGGGGATATTAATCTCTTTGTTGTATCAGACAGAATTCCTATTGCAAAAAACACACACAAAAAAAATTGTTATTTCTATTTTCTGAAGTAAATTATAAATGCATATTTTTTAATACACATTAATACACATGTTGGAGAGTGTCCAGAGGAGGGCTACGAAGATGGTGAAAGGCCTGGAGGGGAAGACGTACGAGGAACGGCTGAGGGCACTGGGCCTGTTCAGCCTGGAGAAGAGGAGGCTGAGGGGAGACCTCATCGCAGTCTACAACTTCCTCGTAAGGGGGTGCCGAGAGGCAGGAGACCTTTTCTCCATTAACACCAGCGACAGGACCCGCGGGAACGGGGTTAAGCTGAGGCAGGGGAAATTTAGGCTTGACATCAGGAGGGGGTTCTTCACAGAGAGGGTGGTTGCACACTGGAACAGGCTCCCCAGGGAAGTGGTCACTGCACCGAGCCTGTCTGAATTTAAGAAGAGATTGGACTGTGCACTTAGTCACATGGTCTGAACTTTTGGGTAGACCTGTGCGGTGTCAACAGTTGGACTTGATGATCCTTAAGGGTCCCTTCCAACTCAGGATATTCTATGATTCTATGATTTTTTCAGAAACCATATTTTTCAATGAAATAGTACATGGGGCAAAAATACAATTTGTAAATGCATTTTTTGAAAATAGTCAAAAAAGAGAACACAGAAATAACTTGTCCTTGCTCTTTTACATTGGTATTTTAAGTTACACATTTTAAAAAATAGTTTTCAAATTCTTAGCAGCTATAAATTTCTATAGCTCTTCAGCATCGAGTTGCTAATAAGCAGAGAAACTTGTCAGTGAGGGAACGACTTTCTGCAAGAAAAGAAAATCATCACTGATTCCAGAGAGGCACGGTTTATCTGTTATTTCTGCACCTGCAAGACCTGCAGAGTCCTGTTTTAAGTGCTTAGTGATCCGTGTACAATATTTGGGAAGATTTTGGGGCCATCAGTAAGATCAAGAAAAAAAATACCATTATGTGGCATATATATATATAGACTTCCTCTACTGTGGAGACCACTTATGGATGTAGGTTCTTAAACCTCTTTCAAAAGCTGATCAGTGAACACTGTCAACAACATAAATGGATAGATGCCTCCCTTTTTATTATAAAATTTAACAATAGTTATGACACTCAGCAGGGTGTTTTCCCCCTTTCCCTCTTCAAGACGATCTTTCCTACATGCTAGTGGAAGTCCTGGAATCACCAGGACTGCAATTCTCAAGTTAGAAAGCATAATTCAAATGCCAAATGAAAAAACAGACATATTCAAACCAATGTTCATCAGCAGTTTGCTGGAGGAAAAATCATTATTTTAAAATTTACAATCTAAATTTACAATATCTGATTTCTTTGCTGTGCATCACATCTTAGGCAAAGTGTGATTGGCTCAGGGAAGAAAATATTTACAAGCTTTTTTAAGAACTGAATTATGCTCCATCTTCTATGTAATTTTTAATGGTATTTTTAACCTAATAACCACAACTCTGATAGTTCTGATCACAGAATAACCGGTGATCAATCCACTAGTAAATGAAAACAATACATGTGACTGAATGACTGATTTTACACTGCTATTTAATATTTCAATATATATATATATAATTAACTGGGGGGCTTTCTGCCTTCTCAGTATCCTCATAGTAATTATTCTTAAAAACAATATTTCTCTAGTTATCTACAAAACAGATTCACTTACACGTTAATACTTGACAATTGTAAATAACTCCTTAATAAAATAAAATTATTTAGAATTCCTATGTATGGATTACAAGTTTAATTCTGCAATTCCATCACTTCTCCCCAACATGGGTCTCATCATCAGAAATACTTTTATAAAATATCAACAATGAAATAAAATTGGACCTTTAATTAAATAAAATGTACTACATCCATCAAAATTTAAAATATTTTTGTACTGTGCCTCATTGTGTTAATTTAATTTAAATAACAATACTTAGTTAAATGTTAGTAAGACTTGGTGAATTTCTGCTTAGTAAAAATGAGATGATAGTCAATAGAGTTTAGGCATCTAAGAATAGAGTTTAGTAGTCTTATATGAAAAATGATGAAAAACTCAGTGCCTTTTTTTTTTTTTTTAATAATCATAAGTGGTTTGGGTAATACATTGCTAAGTTTTTTTGTAGAGTTTTCTTCCCTATACTAACACATTTCTGAGCTTACCTACAATAGTTGATAAGAACTTAAAAATTGACATTCTATGCTATCCTCTTTTGCCATACCAAGCTTGCTAGGAGGTTTTAAAAGTTCATGTATAAGTTGCCCATCATTGTCTTAAGTGATCATTTTTAATATGAGACATTACTTATACAAATGGAGCACAACAGCCCCCAAAGTTTATATTCATATGTATATACAAAATATACAAATGTAAAACCTCTACCTTTACAAATTCTGATGTTAGTTCACTTTTTCTGCTGTTCAGTCCACCTCTTTCTGACTTTAGAACAGTAAATGTTCTAATTACATAATAATGTACTGTATTGGGTTTATTTAGCAAGATGTTGGTAGATGGGCTGCTGCAGGGGTGGCCTCTGTGACAAGAATCCAGCCCTGGTTCCAGCCCTGGTTCCAGCTGGCTCAAAACAAACCCACTGCTGGCCAGAGCTGAGCCAGTGAGCGATGCTGCTTGGGCCTCTGGGGGAACATATTTATGAAAGGAAAAAAACAGCAGCTGGGAGTGAGAAAATGTGAGAGAACAAGCCCTGCAAGGTCAGCAAAGAAGGAAGGAAGGAAGGAGGTACTCCAGGTGCTGGAGCAGAAGTTCCTCTGCAGACTATGGTTGGACTATGGTGGAGCAGGTTGCTCCCCTGCTGCCTGTGAACCCCATGCTGGAGCAAGGGAAGAGAGCAAAGATGGAGTACCAAATTATGAAGTCAAAGTGCTCTGGACTGAACACAGCTCCCGTTCCCCTGGGCCACTCAGGTGGAAGACACAGAAGAGGGTGGATAGTAGGGAAGGTGTTTTTGGTTTGTTTTAGTTTCTCACTGTTCTTGTCTGTTAGTAATAGGCAAACAATTATATTAATCTCCCTGCATTGAGATTGCTTTGCCCGTGATGGTAATTGGTGAGCAATCTCCCTGTCCATATTGCAACCCTTATGCCCTTTCTTATCATATTTTCTCCCCCTCTTAGTTTCAGGATGGCCAGTGAGAAAACAGCTGCGGTGGAGTTTAGCTGTCCATCAAGGTGAAATCGCCAAATGTACTTAACCACCACATTACCTTCAATCATTTTTCAAAATCTCAGTAAAATTATTTTTTGTTGTGATTCAACGGACTGTAGTCACTATTAACTCTCATCAAAAATCACATTAATGATATTCTGTAATGTATATAAACTGTAAATGCAAAAGACTCACACTTGAAGCACAGTTTTAGGATCACCCACTTCTCCTCCATCACCAATTGTCAGTGTGTCATAGCCAATCTCCAGATCAAATTCTTCAAAATTTATCTGTATGACCTAGGGAATAAAATGAACGAAAGTATTTTAAAAATACAGAAATAACCTGAGAAATGCCTGTAAATAAGCTTTTCAGCACTACAAGAAAAGGACAATTTCAAATTAATACTTTTACTTAACTTTAGAATATCTTACAATAAATTATTACAATTAACCCAGGTTTACTTCATGAAATACAAAATTATAATAATTTTAAGGTATCATCTCTGGTATCACTCTGCTGACCTCCTCAAAGTACTGTCATTTCACTTATTTATGTAGTTGTTACATATTTAATACAATACTGAATAATTGCATTACATTTTGATTAAGATATAGTCAAAGGGCAACATAATTAGTTGTATTTTGTGCAATGCAATTGTCTTCAAATAGCAACTGAATAATTGCACTTTGTTGAATAAATGCAGTAAAGGTGAGGAACATCATTTATACCTGACATCTGGCTCAAGTGGCATAATGCTGGATCAAAGGTATAAACCAATTTTTAATGAAAAATGCAACCTTCAGGAGCACTATTTTATTTTATATCATGTAATCTGAACTTCATTATGCATATTTATTGCTTGAAGGATGAAAATTTCAGCTCTATTTAAAGAATACAATGAGTATTTCAATTAGAGCAAAATTCAACCATATTGTTAGAAAAGAAACATATTTCTCCACCTATCTATTAAGCATACATAATCTTTCTTTATGAAAATAACAAAAGTTCCTGAAATATTCATATATACAAAAATGACAGAAGACCTATGTACAATAATTTTTAATACTCATGTCTATAATAAATGGTCTTTAATTATTGTTATAAGTGGGAACTAAGAATGTGCTTGAGGTGTGGAAGTAATTTTGATGGATAAATATTGAGTATTTGACAGCTCATGCTACTACTATGTTACACTGGGGTTCTAATAAGTGTTTGGAAAAGGACATTTTTATTATCTTTCTGAAAACATATTTTAAATCACCTGTTACTTTTCTTGGCCACAAAATATAATAAGAAATAACAACAGAATTGGGAAAGAATATTTGCAAGTGGAAGACAAATGCTAGTACAGGCAATTTGGAGAAACTGATGTATGTTGCAAGGAATGTAACATGTTCCAAAGGAAGGAGGAACTCTTTTCTTTACATGTGTAAATAGGAGCATATGTACAGTGAGGAAGTATACAGTTTACTCAACGTATTCACACATGCAAACATGCATGTTTATGTGTATTCATGTGTGTTATACCCCATGAAATAACAGTCAGCTAGAGATAGTTAAGCACCAGATGGAGGGGACAAGGAAAATTGAGTTGACGCTTAGCTGCTTTATTCTTACTGAGTAAAGTAGGCGAAATCTTCCTAATATAAAAACAATATTCCAGATAGCTAGTATTGTTCTAAGAATTTAAAGTTTGCCATAAGAATTTAAACTGAAATCTGTAACTAGATTTAAGGTCAATACATATCTTGTTTATTTTTTATTTAAAAAAAAAAAAAAAAAAAGGTTTCATTTCTGGCCCATCTTTAAATTATGTGCAATTATATGTACTGTTACATCAGAAAGGCACAAAAGCTAAACAACAGAACATGGGAGTTTTGGAACAAATAATCATAGAATCATAGAATCATAGAATATCCTGAGTTGGAAGGGATAATGTTAGTATTGAAATCAATTTGAACATATATATATTGCTTATTAATAGTTAAATAGATTTGCCTATCAATATCAAGACACACTATATGAATTCCCTATGCTATAAGGGAACAAGACATCTAAGATGTAAAGAAAAAAATATGTATAATTGTTTCATCAAGCTAAATCCTCATCCTGTGTTCCACTGAAGATAATTCATATACACTGGATACAGCCAAATTTAGGGAAAGCTTCTGTCTTTTTGTAACCGAATTACTTGACTTTAAGTGTCAGAATGCTAAAACAGCTTTTCATTAGAAGAATTAACAATAATACTTGGCATATTTCACTGGAAAGAAGAGGACTGAGGATGAGGAAAAATATAAGAAGTTCCTTTGCAAGAGTTTCATGGGTTTACTTAGGGCTGAATCAAATCTGTTTCTTTATCGATGACACTACAGTTCACAATATTTTATTTATTTCATTGGAAAAATGTGTGATTTTTCCCATTATTTCATAATGTTGCTCAAAAATAAAGAAGTAAGAGAAACTCCATGAAAATTGTCTAGCTGGTCTAGCAAGGGATTATTTTTTTTTTTTTTTTTTTTTCAAATCACAGGCTTCAGCTTGAGTCTACATGTCTCCAGTCAATCCCTAAGTTATTTACTTACTAGGTTATTGGCTGTTCTGATGTAATGTCTCATTCTTTTGCAATCTGACACTCTTTTCTGAGATAAAGAATGCTTTTATTTTCACTCAAAATGGATATACAGGGGAAAAAATGTTTATTTCTTGCTTTTCTTGCATTAAACTCTTTCAGAATAACCTATTTTATTAGATTTGTAACCCACTCTATTTGTAACTCACCTAAAACTGCCATAACAGGAAAGGTACAAATTTGAAAAGTGTACCTGTATAGAACCATACGTACATTTCTGGGATTTCATGCTGTGTTGTTTCTTTTTGACATGCCAAGTACACAATATACAATATAAAATGTACTTGAAATCTTTGCAAATGTGTCTGAATGGCAAGAAAATAAATACTTTGAGCAGTAAGATATACTCTTAGAGTCCTTGTTTTACAATGTATGATTTAGTTTGACCAGACCCCAAAATGACTAGAGCTGGCATTGTACTGATTATTCCCTTTAGAATACTGAGCAGGCATTTTGATGATATCATACAGAGTTGAGGATGGTGAATTCTTTCAAAATAAAAACTGAGGTTTAGGTAAGATAACTGAATAACATATATCTTTGTAATAAATGCACCAAATTTATTTTTATTATTTTTTTTTCCTGAAAAGGTGATATAGCTGTAAATGGCAAACCGAAGTTAGGTGGCATTCTTGAATTAATTTAACATGAGAGTAATACAAGGTAATTCTAGATTTTAGTCTGCTATTATTTATAAGAATAAATAAATACTTCAGGGAAAACTGTGAAACTATGCTGATTTATTATTATATTCTCCATATTTTTAAACCAGATCAGCATTACTAAATTGTGCCTTTGATATAGGTACTACATACACAGCAATCAGAGGCAGAGAGACTGATGTTCTTTATGTATAAATTCAAGTAAAGTCTTTTTTCCAGTTTTCCAGGGCAAGATGGAAGCAGTATTAATGTAAATGAGAGATGTGAGCTTTCCTTTCATCATATTTTCTCCCATTCTCTTGACGAGGGGAAGCTGAGAGAGTGGCATGGTGGAGCTTAGTTATCCATTGAAAAGCACCACACTATCCTGATACAGACTAATTATATTTTGAATTTTATTTCAGATTAGTTTATTCCAGGATATTATTAACTATGTTTCTAGAGGCTACTACAAAGGAAAAAATAAATTATTTTATTATTTTATTTTATTTTATTTTATTTTATTTTATTTTATTTTATTTTATTTTATTTTATTTTATTTTATTTTATTTTATTTTAATGTTCCTCCAAATATATGAAAACAACAAATTTATATAAAATTAGCGTATACTGAGCTGTGCATTCCTTATTAGTGAATAAGGATAAAATAAATAGAAAAGAAAAAATAAGGATAATAAAGAGAAAATAAGGATAAAACAAATAGAAAAGTAGCTAAAAGGAAGGCGATATTCTTTTTCCATCCTGGACTGCTTTTGCTGTTTACAAACCCAGAAGCAATAAACAATTTATAATTCATAGAATCACAGAATCATTTTGGTTTGAAAAGACCTCCATGATCATCAAGTCCAACTGTTAACCTATCACTGCCAAGTCAATCACTAAACCATGTCCTTAAGCACCACATCGACATGTCTTTTGAATACCTTCAGGGATGGCGACTCAACTCTGGGCACCCTGTTCCAATGTCTCACAAACTTTTCAGTGAAGAAACTTGTCCTAATATTCAACCCAAATCACCCCTGGCACAATTTGATGCCATTTCTTCTAGGCCTATCATTTGTTGCTTGGGAAACAAGTCCAAACCTCACCCCAACTGGAATTAATTGTTGAGTTAAATTCATAAACCTAAAAGAAAATAGCAAAAATACAATAATACTAATGATAACTATGCAAAGTATAATGAAAAATAATGAAAAAACTATCTGAAAATTATGATGTTAAACTTACAATAATTTTGTAAGCACTCTTCCAAAGGAAAAACGTGAGCACAGTTCTGGTCTAAAAAACTTCAGTAGACTTATCACCTTTTTTTTTTGCCTTGGAATACAATATCCTTTGGAATCCACTCCTTGGGCAAAAACTAGTTTGCTGCTCAGACTCAGAAGTAACACATCAGAAGACTTTTTCTGAAAGCTAATGTCTGATTTAAGAACTTCCAACAGTTCTTCTGAAGGAGAACATGCTTACATGGATGTCTTCCAGACATCAATCTTTCTAGACAATTGTTTGATATTGTCTAGTTCCTGATGGAACTAACTCACCAAAGATTTTTTTCTAGAAAATTAGTATTTCAGATGGAAAAAACAAACAAACAAACAAACAATGTTTTTAAATTTTAAAACATTTGAAGCAAAATGGTGTGTAACAGAAGTTTATGTGCATCAGAACTGCTTCTGAAGGGGAAGTGTAAAGATTTAAAGTTGTATGTATTTCCATATGTGCATCTGTTATCCTAAAGCTTCCAATGCAAATGTAACTCTAAAAATATTTTTGGATATGTAGTAATATTTTCACTCCATAAAATCTGTCATTTTTGCCAGTAAAATAACTATGAAGATATTTCTAAAAATGGTACAAATCTCTTCTCCTCAGAAGAGTACTTAGAAATTAAGCTAAGATATAGCTTAAATAAGCTGTATCTTAAGACAATATTAATAGTAAGAAATGAATTTGAATTAAAATATCCTGCCAAGAATACAATATAATTACACACAATTTTGCTGCACATTGCACATAATTGAATGATTCAAAATATCCAAGAGCTGCTAGCAGTGGTGTAGTATAACAATAATTTCATTTGCTCTTTGCTAGCTACCTACTACATGAGCAAAACGTAACCCCAAATGAAACAGTCTAAATATTAAGCACTTCTAGCACTTCTGTCCTTTTATTTATTTATTTTTTCAACATCAGAGGGGAAGAGAAAAGGGGGAAAAAAAGGAGACAGAAAATTTGGAGATTTATAAAACAGTACAGGAAAAGGCTACTCCTTTCAGAAGACAAACACTAGCTCATCCTACCACATTGCTGAGTCAATTAGACAATTTGTTAGCAATAGGACTCATACTTAACTGCAGGCATCTACAGTGCAAACATCAGTATTGGGTGTAGGTTTATTCATAACCAGTGAAAATATGAGTAGAGTGTAATGTATTTCACCAGAAGGCAGGTCAAGCATAGATCAAGCATAGATCAAGCATACTAGATCAAGCATAGTCTAGAAATACCTATTTCTCTTTCTTGAATATAAAGTAAGACTGGGCATTTTTGAATGTGTATCTACACTATGGACATCTAAAATGGAATTAACTTGCATAAATATATTAATGTAGTACCATCTGAGATGCAATGAAGAAGCCAAAAGAAACACAAAACTGGCAGATACCAGAACTCTTTTGGGCAGGCTGGTGGAGAGGTTTATCCTGGAGTATTTTATGTCGGTGGTTGCCAGTAATTTCAACCCTCCAGACAGCAGATGAATTCTGCTTTCAGAATGATTATTTATGTTATTTCTTTCATATAGTTCTTTAAAAGGACATTTTGTTTTGATTTGTTGTTGTTGTTGTTGTTGTTGTTCTAACTCCAATATTAATTATAAATTTAATTAATTTAATTTTCCATGGAGGCTAATCCTGCAATCAGTTATTTATAAAAATCCTTTAGTTATATGTGCTTTGGAGCTACAATCTTTGAAAAAAAAATGTGTAGCCCTTTCTCATTTGAGACCAAATATTATTAGAAAGTCTTACAAGGGAAGAATAGCACATTAAAACAACCGCATGAAAAGACTATACTTTAATTTTTTAATTGTATAGTTTTCTGTTTGCAAAAAAACTATAACCACTATTGTGCCTGTGCACATTCACAACAGTGTTTCAGGGACTAATTAACCAGAGGAATACAGCTTCAACATTTAATGTAGTCCCAACACAAAGAAGAATTCTACAAAACAGAAATCATCTTGTAAATAAGGCCTTCAATCGAAGAAAATAATAGTAATGAATTACACAACTTAATTCAGCTATCAATAGAGCACCCACAAAGGGAAATAAAGGAGGGCAAACAAATCATTAAACAGACACTTTGGTTTAAACTTAAGTCAGTGCATTTAATGTGTTCCCCATCACATAAATTATTATAGAACTTAAATACTATAAAATAGATTTTTATTTTTTTCTCTAAGCAAATATTTCAGATTGGATATTGTCATATTTTCTCACTTTAAACACCTTAACCTTTGCAAATACTATTTAATTATACATCTAAAAAAGCTGTAGTGTGTTTAAGTAAAAGTAAGTTATTTCCACTTGCTTTTATTGAGCCACTAGAAAATAAGATATATTTTTTGATCTGGACCCTGGAGGAAATGACTAGTAACTAATTTTAGGCTGGTATGGGAATCAAATTTGTACCTAGAAGACAGTAAGAGAGGTTAGATTTGGAAATTCCAGCTGTCTTTCTAGTGACAGAACATCTAACACTGATCCATAAAGAAAACAACTTCTGCAAGCATTATCTTACAAAAACAAACAAACAAAAAAGGTATGATCAAAATATACTAGCAACAGCAAGAACTCCACCCCAGTCAAACACGTGCAATATACTTACTTTCATCACTTTCTGCTGTTACTCTAGAATAACAACATCAACCAACCAAACAAAACTATAGATTGATGCCCATCCTTTGCTCATCAATCAAAATGAATTCTCTGTTTACCTTCTTCACTGGAAAAAGTGAAACCAAACAAGGAGATGAAAATACATGTTGTTTGTATCTGTTTGTCCTTAAATGCCCTCAGTGTGGTTAATTGCTTTTGCGCTGAGGATGTCTGACTACTTCTCATTTAGTAAATGATGTACATCTATATCAGATGGTATGAGGTAATGAAATTATGCCATCTGATTGATAGCTTTACCTCCATAATTTTCCATGGAATCATAGGTCTCTCAATAATATAACCATGTTATTGTATCTTTGATTATGGAAGAATAATTTCAGTAGGAAATCTATCACTTATTATAAAAATGAGGTTTAGTTTTATTTAACATTAATACTACCAAAATGTAATCAACTAAAATTAGGCGTCTAATAAAAAATGATCACTTTCACTACCTTCACAGATAGTGCTTTTGCACAGATAAGCTATTTGGAGAGGAATTCATCTTGCTTATTTCATTTCTCTTAGGATACAAAATTAATCAGTACATTAGAATTCATATCTTCAGTGAAACTAGTATCTCTTCATTAACTTTAGAGAGAGTCTAAAATAAAAGGTCTACCAGCTATGGCACTTAACCTTTTGTTGACGAGTTAGATGACATTGATATGCACAAAGCCTTTCTCTCCCATTAAATCATCCCTCCATGTCTTCTTCACTGCAATTGTGAAAAAGATGAGGGTGATTGTATGTAAAATGATGTGTTAATTATTTCATATTGCATCTAGCTGAATATGACTCCTATCCAGGTAGCATTTGATACATTAGCATAACAAAGAAATGACAGATTTTAGAGAAAGTTAAGTAAAGATAAAATTGCTTGTTACTTATAAGGTACAGAAACACGTCTATATTCTTGAAATATACATCCCAAGTTGGACACAGCTAACCTAAGATAACAATTGTTTTCTTAAGATCAGAATAGGTCAGCTGTAAACTCAAAGGAGAAAACAGTTTTGAAATATCTCTAAAGATTACTATACAACAAAGAAAAAAAATATATGCCAGAGATCAAAAGGCTAAGAATGTGAAGTTTACAAAATCCAAGACATTATATTTGGAGCCAATGATTACAACACAAGAAAGGGAAACAGGGATGCCCAGGTAGCCTAAAAATATAATTAGAGAAGACCATTAGAAATTATGGTGATAGGCACTGGCAGCAAATATATATATATGTATATATATATATATATATATATGTATGTATATATATACATATAAAGCAACGATACAAAGAATTCCTGAACATCCTTCCCTCATAAAACTGAGTTCAATGTCAGAGTTGAAAAATAAAAATAATTGTTCTGTAAGAGTAGTGCAATCATAAGAAGGGGCTGAGGGCTTCTGATTAACTTGTCCCTCCTGTTCTCTCATTCAGTAGTTTGTTAAAATCAGCATCCTTGTAAGCAGCACAAAATCTGCCCTTTATCATCCCTCTGAGAGTAAGCAGTCTGATCCAAAACAAAACAGAGAAGTCAGTGACTGATGCCAGCCTAACCTACAGCACATGCTAAACATTCTCAAGGGAACAAACACAGGAGTGATATTAGTGACTTATGTCTCAGTGGATGTGGCTCCCCTTCAAGCTTCCCCTTCAGTTCACAATGTGAATGGTACCGTGAGCCTTTACAGAAGTCACTTCATAGAAAATAAATATACCTATCAAACTATCGGTAGCTTAATTTTCCCATAAGATATCAGCAAAAGGTGTATACAGAAAAAAAGGTGTTTACAATATAAAGATCACTCACAAAAGAAACCAAGGGAATTCAAGTGTGGAGGAAAGATACAAGTCTTTGTACCAGAAATTCATCAAACAAAATAGACTAAACATACCAACTGTTCGTAGTGCATGAATTAGAAACTTCCTAAATAATTATCTGGGCCATAGACATTGATGTCTTTTTAAAAGTTCTAGCTATGTTTGCATTCAGAGTGTATAGTAGAAATAACTTGGACCACTTTTAGGAACCTATAGAACTAAACAGAACTAAAATTCAGATTCAGCTTTTAACTCTACCTAAACATTTAAACAAAGGCAGTGTTGATTCTTCAAACTCAAGTTATGGCTAGACCTTAAAATTGCTGTTGGCCAAAAGACAAACAGTTATTCCTGTTCCAGTTATTGCAATAGGTGTGATCTCTCATCTATCCCCTATAGGGAGATCATATTTTCACAATGTAAAACAGGTGCTACCAGGACCACACAACCATTCGCTCACTCTCCCCAAGTGGGATGGAGGAGAGAATTAAAAATAATAATAATAAAAAAATAAATGGAAAATAATAACAATAATGATAGAAGAATACAAAACAAGTGATGGACAATGCAATTGCTCACCACCCACTGAACAATGCCCAGCCAGCCCCCAAGCAGTGGCAGACCCCATCCCTGGCCAACTCCTCCAAGTTTCATTGTTCAGTATATTGTCATATAGTACAGAATGTCCCTTTGGCCAGCCTGGGTCAACTGTCCTGGCTGTGTCCCCTCCCAGCTCCTTGTGTACCCCCAGCATTTTTGCTGGCAGGGCAGTGTGAGAAGCTGAAACGTCCTTGACTTAGTGTACGCACAGCTCTGCAACAGCTAAATCATCAGTGTGTTATCATCATTACTCTCATCTTAAACACAAGTAAGTACCATAAACCAAAGTACCATACCAGCTACTAGAAAGAACATTAACTCTACCCTAGCTGAAACCAGGACAACAGGGCTCATATACTCACAAAATTAAAAAAAAAAAAAAAAAAAAAAAAAGGTTAGTTAGATAACATCTACAATAACTACAATAACTAAGGATATGCATCTGTCTTCCTCTCATAATGAAAATAGAGAAAACCAGACATAGTAAAATTGAAGGATTGGAGGACAAGTCATTAATCTGTTTGTGATTACATTATCTTTTTTTTCCCCTCCCCAAATCTGATTATTTATTTCACAATTTCTCTCCAATGCTTAAACCACAGCACATCCATATACCTTCTGACTCCAACTCCGCCTTCATCAATTGATTCCATTCCTTCACTGCCAAATCTGCTAAACTCCTGTCTCAGAAATATTGGGATATTTTCTATGCTTGTATGCCAATAAAACAATCTCCTTTCTCTCCAAATGTGTTTCTAGTATACATATATAAAACTGCTTTATGTATATAACTGATATTTTTAACTGGATCAAAATCATAGAATCATAGAATGGCTTGGGTTGGAAGGGACCTTAAAGATCATCTAGTTCCAACCCCACTGCCATGGGCAGAGATGCCACCCAATAGATGAGGTTGATCAGGGCCTCATCCAACATAGCCTTGAACAACTCCAGGGATGGGGCATCCACAAGTTCTTTGGGAAACCTGTTCCAGTGGTATACCATACTGTGAGTAAAGTATTTCCTCCTAATAACAAATCTTGATCTCCCCTCTTTTAGTTTAAAACCATCCCCCCTTGTCCTATCACTGTAAAAAGTTCTCTATCTTCTTTATAAGCCCCTTGAAGGAGAAAGGACAAAATGAAGTCTTCCAGGAGCCTTCTTGTGCTGGGTGTTTCAGGCCTGGAAGCAGTACTCCAAGTGGGACCTCACAAAGGCAGAATAGAGGTCCCCTTTCCTCAGCCTGCTGGGCACTCCTCTGTTGATGCAGCCCAGTCTGTAGTTGGCCTTTTGGGCTGCAAGTACACACATACTGGCTCATACCAAAACCCCCAGGTCCTTCTCTGTGGAGCTACTCTCATTGAGCTTTTCTCCCAGTCTGTACCCATGTCTGGGATTTCCCCAACCCAGGTGCAGCAACTTGCACTTGGACTTGTCGAACCTCATTAGGTTTATGTGGGCACACTTCTCAAGCTTGTCCATATCACTTTGGATGGCATCCCTTCCTTCTGTTGCATCAGCTGCACCACTCAGCTTGGTGTCACCTGCAGATTTACTGAGGATTCACTCAATTCCATTAAGTCATTGATAAAGACATTAAACAGCAAATGTTTTTGAATGATATGGAAGAATAGCAGCAATGAAACTAGAAGGCAATTCAATAGCTTATGATCAGGAGTGAAACATTTTACATCTCCTAGTTCCATATATAATAAATTATCTTATTTTGATAAATACAGCAGCAGATTTTCTTTATCCACAAATAACATGGAAGAAAAACGGGATTATGGTTAAAATATATAGTTAAGAGTGAGCTTAAATATTATCATATTTTCTGATCATTTAACTGCAATATATCTTGACAACAGGCTTAGGAAAAGCCAAGTTTGAGATATTTGATTTTAAAAAGAGCATTCGTGTTGTTTGTTCGAACAGGTCTGACTAAAACAGACATCATGAAATGAGTGTTTGATTTCATGGTAAACTACCCAGCCTGTCTGAGATTTATACTGTCAACATGAATAAATATGCATGGCAACTAGTTTTAAGCTTGATGACAAGCTTAGGAAATGTTCCATTGACAATAGCTAATGAGATAACACAGCTGTGGTAAATTAAATGTAAACATTCAGCTTTTTTGCTAAGTTTATTTCGCATATTTTGGCTTTGACTAAAAAGCACACAAATAGAAATGCAAAGATGAAGTTTTTACAGGAGGGAAACAGCAACATCGTGACATAAGGAAGGAGAAGGGAAAGAATGGAATATAAAATATTTGACAGCCAGAGAAAGACCAAGCAAATATACATATATATATATATCTGTATATAAGAGAAACAAAAAACGAACAACCAACTCCTAACTCTCAGAAGCAAATCATTATTGATTTCAAAATTATTTTGATATGCAATAGATAAAAGGTGAACACTGGCAAACTGTTGAAACATTCAGGATACATTTACCTATTTATTCAGATAGTAAGAATACTTTTACACACTAAGTACACTGAATATAAAATATAAAATATGATTGTGACAAATGAACAGCAACATAGGATATGATCATGTCAATTTCTTTATATAAATTCTTGTCAAGTAAAATTAAGAGAAGGACCTATTTTTCTAGTCCATCAAATTTAACAGTGATATTGTTTGATTAATTTCTCCTTAAAAATTTTGGAAAACAGCTTGATCTGTTTTTAAAGAATCTCTTTTGCTTATTTTTCTGCTTCCTTGTGGTGAATTTTATGTGGTGTGAATATGTCTGAGATCTGTCAGAAAGGCTGTCATTCTAGCACTGACGCTTTCCACAGCATTTCTATCACTGGATTACAAAAAAATCAACAAGTATAATTTGTAAGATTTGAAGTCTGGTTAACTTTAGCCCTAGTTCTGATCTCACTGAAGTTTTAGCCTGTTATTAAATCTAGACTGAGCATCTCATAAAATTCTCATCCTTTTGAAGAACAAAATCAAGAATCAAAACTGACACTATCTCATCCCACATGTTATTTAAGCTAAACAGTATGAACTAGGTTTTATTGCAGACTAGCAAGTATGATTTTTTCCATTACTAGTAAAAGCCTTCAGGATTTGTACTGACCTGACAAGAAGCATCTCAGAATTATTTGGTTTTCTCTTGGCCAAAGTTGGTTTTAGCATGCTTAAGCTGTGATAACAATTCATAGCTGTGAATTTGTGTCACTAGCGGCAAGAGTTGATACTTCGATTTACAGAACCAAAGAAGCATAGGAACTAAGGCTGTGTCACCAGACAGCACAATACAGAAAATCTTGCAGTGCTCCTAACAAAATGAAACTTTTTCCATGATTCTATTCTCTAAGTTCAGGGAAAAAAAAAAAAAAAAAAAAAAAAGCCTTTGCATGAGCTCAATCCACCTAGTGTTTTCTTTGCTAAGATGAGGTCCTGTAGGTATTTACTGAATGAAATGTTAAAGACACTGTCTTCATATCATTAGATTCTTCTACATATAGTTTTCACATATAAAGCTTTAAAGTCTGATCTATGCTTCTCTCTTCAGAGATTGCAAACTGCTATTTCCCTTTAACAAAGGCTGTTAGTCCATGAATAAAACAAAACTTTGTTCCTAGTCACATGAAGAACAAGGCCTAACAAGACCTGAGAAAAAGACAGCACTGGAGCAAGATGCAAGTAACTGTAAAATTCAGTCTGTAACCTGATTTCTGTGCATACAGGTCATACCCGAGATAGACTAAATGAAATGTGATACTACAGAAAATTATAAGCAATATGTGCAGCTATTTCTTGGTAAGAAAAATAACTCTCATCAGGCCCCATAGATTTGTACTTGTTTAGATTCATCAGGTGGTCTTGAACCTGCTCTTTGCTTACACTGGGTGGGACTTCACTCCCCCAGCCTCTGTCTACAGGTTCAGGGAAATGAAAGACTTGGTAAGCCTGACTGGTAGTGAAGACTGAGTCAAATAAGTTGTTGAGTACTTCAGCCTTCTCCATGTCTGTTGTTAACAATTCAAAATGACTGATGAAACTACCTGATGAGTTTGTACAACATCCCATGAGATACCCAAGTATCATTTCCCTAACTAGATGTGAGAGATGTAATGAGGTTGAATCCAAACTGAGAGAACCTTATTCTAATTTCTGTGCAGTATATTTCCTATGGACTCAAGAGATTAACAATATGAGAATTACAGTTCAAGCCAAAGCAACAAATTTTAAATTCTGTTCTGTATTTAATGTACCACAGAGAGGCACATTTTTCTTGAATGTTCTTTCAGGCAAATCTCTGTAACCCCACCTTTAGCATTTTAGATCAATTTTTTGAGAGTGATAATGAAAGGAGGTCTCCATTTGACATTACATTCCCTACATGAGCTATATATTTTTGGATAGACTGACAACTACATATATTCAAAATTAAGGAAAGACTGCAATACTTATCAAGACTTAATGACAAAACTCATAAACATTTAAGTAAAACATACATACATGTAGATAGGCAGATACACATAGACTGATATAAAAATTTGAGAAAAATATTTTAAAAATATTCTGTTTGATGCTCTTGTCATATTTTATGTACCTTTTCTTATAATCATTTGACCACATTGTGGCATGCAGTGCATTGTTCCTTATATGTTGTCAAGACAGTTTATCTCATTTTAATATTTGACAATTTTAAAAAGCAATAATAATTAAATATGTAGAATAGATTTTCACACCAAACAAAATAATCCATTGTGCTGTATTTTGCCATACATACATACATATGACCTCCAGTTTAAATTAATCATATTGGACAGCTCATAGCAAATAGGTCTGCTGCTAGCAATGCTACACTTCTGTATACATTCACATAGAGTTTTAAAGCCAAGATACTCTTTCTAACCAGACAGTAAAAGGCATAGTGACATAGTGATTTTTTCTAAAAAAAAAAAATAGAAAAAAAAAAGACACGAAGTTTTGTTTTGTTTAAAAGCATGTAATGAGAATATATTTACTTTAAAGACCTTCAGAGAGGAGACATCCCTTCTTTGTTTTCTCTAGCAAGGGACATGAGTGGAACAAGAGCTTCTACATGTATGTTAGCAATAAAAGGAAAATTAAGGAAACTACGGGCTCTCCACTAATGTAGCAGGACACATGATGACAAAGGACATGGAAAAGACTGATATACTGGATGCCTTTTGCACTTGTTTCACTGAATTCAGGAATTACAGAACCCTGAGATCAGAGGGAAAGTGTGGAGAAAGGAAGACTCAGTAGACGAAGATCAGTTTAGTGAAAATTTAAACTAATTGGAAATACAAAGGTGGTGAGGGAACTGACTAGGGAAGGTGCCCCACTTGTTTGTTAACTTGCCCCATTGTTTGTTAACAGGGAAGGTCTCATGGGTGATGGTTGGAGGCTGTCTTGGGCATGATGGTAATGAGATGACATTCTCAATCCTTGCAGAAGCAAGAAGGGTGGTTACCAGAACTGCTACTTTAGATTTTCAGAGGGCAGATTTTGGCCTGTTTAGGGAACTGGTTGAGAGAGTCCCTTGGGAGGCAGTTCTGAAGGGAGAAGGAGTGAAGGGAGGCTGGACATTCTTCAATAAAGAAATCTTAAAGGCATAAAAGCAGGCTGTCCCTAGGTGCCAAAAAAAAAAAAAAAAAAAAAGAGCAAAAAAAGACCAGCCTGGCTGTACAGAGAGCTTCTTCTGGAACTCAGGAAGAAAAAAGATTTTATGACCTTTGGAAGAAGGAGCCAGCAACTCGAGGACTGCATGTTGTGAGGTTATGCGGGTACAAAATTAGAAGAGCCCAAGCCCAGATAGAATTTAACTTGGCTATGGCAGTAAAAGACAATTTAAAAAGTTTTTATAAATGCATAAAAAACAAAAGAAGGGCTAATGAGAACCTCCATCCTTTACTGAATGGTGAGGGGGGGAGTGGAGGGGGAAAGACAGCAGATGAGCAAAAGGGGAGTAACTCAATTTGTTCTTTGTGTCAGTCTTTATTAGTAAGACTAATCCTTCTCAGGGTACTGATCCTTCTGAGCTGGAAGACAGAGACAGGAAGCAGAATAAAGCCATTATAATCCAAAGGAAATGGTTAGCAACCTACTACACTCCTTGAACACATACAGATCGACAGGGCCAGGTGGGATTCATCCAAGGGTCTAGTTTGCCTGAAGAAGGCTCAGTGGGATCTTAATGCATATAAATATCTGAAAGGAGGATGGATCAAAGATGGAGCCAAACTCATTTTCAGTGGTGTCCAGTGACAGGATAAGAAGAAAGTAAACAAACTGAAATGCAAACACGGGAAGTTCTGTCTGAACTGAGGAAATCTCTTTTTCATTATGAAAGTGAAATAAGCACTGGAATAGGTTGCCCAAGGAAGCTGTGGAGTTTCACTTCTTGGAGATATTCAAAGCACATCTGGACATTGTCCTAGACAACCAGCTCTTACACGTCTCTGCTTGAGCAGGGGGTTTGTAAAAGATGACATCCAAAGGTCCCTTCTAACCTCATTCTGTGACTCTGTGAACCATGCTGACTTCACCACTTGAGGGCAGTGAAACACTGGAACAGGTTGCCCAGAGGCCAGAAGTGTTCAAGGCCAGGCCGGATAGGCTTTTAGGCAACCTGATCTGGTGAGAATTGTCCCTGCCCATGGCAGGAGGCTTGGACTTAGATGATCTTTAAGGGTCCCTTCCAATTCAAACCATTCAGTGACTCTAGGATTCCATAACAATTGGAGACAAAATGTGCTCACTTCTTACTTTCCTGCACTCAACTTTAAATCCAAAATTTCTTAAAACAAAAAGTGGAAATGTGTAAGGAAAACAATACTGATGAATAATGCTTTTGAGTGCGCCAGTGAAAAGTACTTTTGATCGCAACAAAGTTTTGGAGTTTTGCAGATAACATGGCATCATCATGTTATGAATTGGTGAGGAAGATGAAGGATGGCATTATTAAGACATAAATGTTTCTGTCCAAAAGCGTAATTCGTAAACCTCTTCAAGTCATTAATATCTTAACTCTGGAGCCACTTGAGATTTGCCAGATGGTACATACTAATTGTGAGTTTAAAGTCATTCTCACATAATTTTTTTTTATGTAGGCATGCTCTTGCTGGATTTAAGAAAGTAACGTATTTTAAGTAAAAATATGTCCTAAAGGGTCTTCATTTAATTCTATATAATAGCTCAATGATAGTTTTAAAACCAAACATTTAGATCACGTGTTCAAATTGTAGGAACTGCACTTAACTTCCTCAAAGAACATGATATTAAATTCTATACACCACCAAATTTGACAGAATTTGCTCTCAGAAATTCTAGATATGCATAAATTTAATCTTATTCCCGAAGGGTTTTGATTAATAAAAATAAACAAATATAAAAACATGAAGCTTCTTTTGGATAGAGAAATGGAGCTTTATTATTTTGAACTTTGGAAACATTTCTGAAACTGCAAATACAATGTCACCTGGAGGACAGACAACTATTGCTCTCTGCATCATCTTTCAGGACCTCTTGACAGATTTTTAAAGACCTATAAATTGGATAAACTGGATTAAATAGAACAAGTATAAAACAAACAAACAATCCCCTCAATATCACCAAACTCCCACCAAAAACATCTACCCTTTCCATTATGAATATTCCAGTCACTTGATTAAATATTCATTTTTCTTCTTCCAAAGTAGAACACAAAGGTGGCTGGAGACAGACTCTTCCACACAGGACAGAATAGACAGAGAAATCTAGCAATGTAGTCAAATGGCTTTTGAAACGTGATCATGTTTTCGCTGCTTCATGATTAATAAATTCAGTGTGGATGAGGAGGCCTTCAAAGCCTCTGTGATCAGTTCCTGGGGTGTGATGCAGATGGCAACACAGAAAAGAAATGAAGAGGTAGAACATACTACTGATAGCAGCAAACACAGACATTGATAAAACATTCCTAAACTATACAGTTAATTTCTTTTGTTTTACTTCTAAACAAGTCCATTACTCTCAGTTAAGATGAAGTGATTCACCTAGAAATACAGTCATTGCTGCCAGGTGCCTATTTGTTGGAATTAAGGACAACTGGTATCATAAATTAGCTTTATTGCTTTTATTTGACTCATCTGGCATTATCAGAAATCCTAGTGCTTTGGTATAAACTGTAGGTATAAAGTGTGTGAGATTTCAATAAACAGTTCAGACAGTGGAATAAGTTATACAACTTTATAATAGTCCTTCAAGAAGTAAAAGTGAATTCATGAATTTCACTGATTTCTCATGCAGTCTGATGCCAAATACAATGCAAGCACTTTTACACACAGTGCAGCTCTACTAACTGTAACACAATATTTGTGGACCCATGATATTGTTTCATACCATAGGTAATTTCTTCTGGGAATTCATTTCGAGAACGATATAAAAACATGATGGCAACTACTCGGCATACAAAAAGTAAAACACTCTTAGGAAAAACAACATGTTTTAACATCTGTCCATACCCATCTAATATCAGCCATTTCATAGAAATTTCTGCAATGTACCACATACAGCAGCTGAACTGTGGAAACAAAACATATTAGTAACAAATGTCATGGCCTAATTATGATTTTGTGGCATTTATTTTTAAAGTAAAGCCATAATGTTAAACTTACCTTATTAGTATTGATAGCTGTGATGACCCACACACATTGAGCATTGCTGTCATACTGGAATGGAAAATTGGGTGATGTGAAAGTGCCACCAGGACCCTGAAGATTGGATCCACAAGTCTTAACTGCAAAAAGAAAGTTCACATTTTAATTCAAATATGAAATGCATGTAGCAGTATCATAAAACAAGCTCTAATTTAAGTTAATCAAGGTATAAAGGATTAAAATACCATTGAGCAAAAATAGAACCACCTAATACGAGACAATGGAATGACTCATGTTTAGTTATTCTAACAAAATAAAATATACTTTCGCTTGTGTCCAAGCTTTTCTTTCAAAAAACTAATGTACTTGGAGTGAAAAGAGAAACTGTACTAAGATAAATTGCTCTATTTACTTTAAATAACAGTTTAGATTGAACAGTTAAAAATAATTTAATAAGTTTATGCTATTACCTTCTTGAAAGACAAGAAGTTATGAAGTAGAACACCAAGATCACTCTTATCGCTGTATATTTTTGTTTGTTTATTTATTGGTGTATGACTATGTCTATATTTTTCCTAGCAACTTTAAAGGAAACGTATAAAACTCTTACACAAAATAGTGCTATCTGTTTTTAAGGATTGTAAATAACATTTAGTTACAAATTAAAGTCTGTATGGTTATTTACAGTAGTATATCATAAAAACAAAACAAAACAAGAAACCCACAACCCAACTGATACCATTATTTACTTTAGGTTGCATCTAACATCACAAATACCTCGAAGGACAGAAACAGGGACATTTCTGCTGAAGAATTTTAGGCACTAACTTCAGCCTGCTGAAGCCAATGAAAGGCCTTTATTGTTGGCTCCTTAATACTTAGATCTTTGTTGAATGCACAGTTGTTTTTTCCTGGATCCAGACTAATTTATCCTTTTTCCCCATTAGTCACCAGAAATAATTCAAAATGGAAGCACACAGCTAACCACTCCTTAAATAAAAAAATAAAATAATAATAAAAAAAAAAAAAACTAAAAAAACTCCTTAGGCATTTTGGCTCATTTCTGGTTCTAGCTTTTACTGCATTTCTGCTAGTATACAGTTCTTACACTTATGCAGCTATATGAAAACTTCTGCCGCTGTATGAAAATCTCCTGATAAATATGACCCTGTTAAAAGAGCTCATTCATAGAATGATTATGTGGAATCTCCAGTGGGAATTATTTATGCACCATTTTTTTCACCATACAAATTCACAAGCAATACCTAGGACATTAAAAACTTCCTAAATTCTTAGGAAAACAATGCTGGTGATCGATTACTGTGACATTTTTTCTTCATATACTATACAATTTTAAATACGTCAGAGAGGAAGAAAAAATTAAGGTTACTAGAAAAGACAATCAAATGTGACAAGCACATTGTTTCTTCAGTACTGCCACACAATTTGCACCACCTTTACCTATCAGAGAATCATCAAATTATGTATGTTAGAAAAGACCTTCAAGACCTTGTGAGCAGTTGCTCACAAGATAATTTGCCTGTCTGTGAACTGCCATTATGGTTCTGTGACGGTTCTTGCAGCACTGCAAGGCTAAAGCAAAGTAGGTGAAAAAATAAACTGTTCTCACTGAATTTTGGAAGTACTGACTGAGAAGATTTATGCATTTCTTCACATGAGTAAGTCTATTTAACATGAGCAAAGCTTACAGAGAAGCTGAAAGTTGCAAAAGTAACTACTGTTGAAGTAGATAATTCTACTAACCATCTGCTAACCAAATAAAGAATATGTCAGATGAATAGTTTGAGTCAACTTTAGTTCAGCTATCTGTATTTTCAACTGGTAAACATGCAAAACAGATTAACAATTTCCAAATTCTGTCATTTTATTTACCCATGCCAAATAGGTATCATATATATTTGGGAATATTCTCAAAAATGAGAATATAGGACTGATAAATGGAAGCAACATGACCTGAGAAATATATTAAGTTACTCTTTTAAAATTAGATTATACATTATATGCAGTTTGGCAGCTGAATTATGTAAAGCACACATACACATTTCCTCTATCAAGTTTAATAAGCAGAGACTGAAATCACAAGGTTTTAGAAACATGGGGGGAAAAAAAAAGTTAATTAAAAGGAAAACAAACTGTAAGAAACAGTAAGAAACTGATTTCCTGAAGACTGTTTTGTAAAATGCAAATAAATAAATATACTAGGAGCTAGTGCTGCTAATTCTGCAGACATGTCTAAATATGGGAACATAAAACTGATATTCTTATATTTGTGAGAAAACATTGCTAATGACAGATTTTTTACTTTCTTTTTCAGTGCATGCATCAATAATTTCCAACACAATTATGTTGTTTTTATTTTCTTCCAGAAGAAAGTGTCACAATTTATTTTCAAGTTGAAATGCTGAAGTTAAAAATCAAACAATATGTAGAAAAAGAAAAAAAAAGAAAATCACATACATCACCTTAAGAATTATTGTGTTACCCACTTTCCTGGTATTTGTCATCACTTAATAGAGAAAATTACTAATTTTGATGAATTTTTACACCATGTTCCCTAGCAACCCCCTTTGTTAGAAATAATATTGTTGGGATACTTGAAGTAAAATATGTCAGATTTTACTTCTTTATTTAAAATGGTAACAACGTCTATAACACTTATTTTTAACTCTCATGTAGATAGTTGTCCATTAGGGACTGTATGGAGTTAGGCACAGAGGAATTTAGGTTATCCTAATTTTACTTGCCTTTTTTTCAAATGAAATGGGTGACAGTTAAAAGATGGGACACAGGACACTATATGTTTTGCAAGAAAACTGATTATCTGTATAACAGATATTATGAACATGATTTTTTTGAGAGAGAAAATGAGGGAACAACCTAAGTGCTGTTCTTCTGTCCTAATAAATCATAACACAAGTTAGCAATACATGACAAGCAAAAAGATTCTGCATTCATTTAGAATGTAAAAAAAATCTTAAAATCAGGAAATAAAAATTTGCATAGAAATAATGCTAAAAACTATAGATTGTAGCGGTGGTGGTGTTTTATGTAAACACAGGTAGGAACTACAACTTTGATAGCAATGTAGCTGTTTGGTATTACATTTTAGACAAGCAGCTGCAAAAAGGCTTTTTCAAAAAGAAAGACTTTCAGCTCTTTGAACATTCTATAACATTTCTGCATGCGTTGAGAGTGTTATATTACATATTAAAAAATGTATAGCAGTAAGTTAACAACACAACGCCTTTTCCTTAATTTGTTGAATCTGTCACATTTTAGAGGTTTGAGAACCCTACTTTACAACCTTAATATAGGCTAGTCACTTGTATGGGTGGTTGGGTACCTGTTTCCAAAATACAATGCAGAACGGGAGTTTCACAGGCATTCAGATTCATCATGAGTAGTTTTTTTTGACATAAGAAGAGTCCTTAATATAGACATATATGATGCCTATTTTTGAAGGATTTTAAAAGTCTGTCAAAATTCATTATTTACTACTTCAAGATCACAGTACAAGCTAGCCTCAAAACACTAGTCAAAATCTGAGCTGTTGCATTTTCCAGTAATTGAAATATACTAGTGTGAATATCAAGAAATGAGTCACTATTACTACTGAGAAACCAATTAGTTCTTTCCTAGTTTACTCCTGTGTCTTCTGAGGTTTCTGTACTGGCTTTGGTTCACTATTAACCAGCTAGAAATCTCTTTATTTTTTGGAACTGTGACAGGAACTGTTAAAGGCATGAATTAGATTACCATTCCTATAGAGATAATACATGCATTTGAAGATTAGTTATGACTGTGCTTCTGAATATTTAATACAGAATTTGGAAATACATAAGCATAGAGACATGGATGTCTAACATCTTTAAAAACAAACATTTTTAAATTTATACTAGCAGCTTATGGTCACAGATGTATATTGAACTCACTGCCTTTAAACATAACATAAGCAGTTACTTCACTGACTCAGTGACAGCAGTAGCAGCTCAGTAAAATACAAATATGAGACTGATCAAATTTGACCTTTAATATTTTTCATAAAAAAGGGATTTTTACTGCACCCATCTACAAGCAAATTATTACACATTGGTATGTATGATCTGCCATTTAGAATTAATAAGGCTTTTACTAAATCACTATATGTTTGTGAAAACTGCCGTTTTCTTACAGTACCACATCTGATTGCAGACAAACTGTAAACACACACAAAAAAATCATTAATTAATTTTACATGTTACAGATAAAAAAGACTCATAAGACTACACTGTCTTCTGAGCGTTGAAGCAGCTCTTGGTGAGAGACAGAAATATGTGACAGCTTTCGCCATTTCAAAATACCAGTCTGCTCTTCAGAAGTTATTATGAGTTTTACTCATATGCACAGATACGCACAGGAATTTTGTATTTGAGATTATTATGAAGTAAGAAAACAACATGATCAGTATGGCAATTAATTTAGCTAAATAAATATGATACATACAAAGATGTAGTTATGAAACCTGAACAAAAATTTGTAGGATATCCGGCTTGCTGTCACAGCTAGTGAGCATCAGAAAATTAATATGATCAAAGATATGAAGGGAAAATATTTCTGGTGGAATAAGATTTTTTTTCTCTGACCTATAAATTTTCAATAGATGAAAATTAATGCTTATCTATTTTCAATTTCTTTAAAATAAATAGATGACCATTGCAGTTAATGGAGTTATGTGTATATATATCCATAGGAGATAAAAAACCCAATATTTCTGTTAAAAAGGAAGTATTTTTTAAATTACAAAGCCATTGGTGTCACTTAAGAGATTTCCTAAATGTCTAACTTCCTGAGGTTTTTACTCATCTATCTCCTTATCTGTTTCCAAAGTTGTTTTAAAAAATTGAAACTCACTCTAACAATGCATATGTGTGCTTTCTAACTGCCAGAGATGTGAAACCTACGTAGTTAATTTAAGACCACACTGAGAAATCATGAATGATAATTATACATATGGAAGTACGTGCATAGATCTATAAACTCTAAGGGAAAATAAAATTTAGAGAAAACAATGAACAACAATTGAAAATAAAAATCAACAAGGATAAATTAATATTAAAGAAAATAAATCTCCTTTTTTGGAGTTTTTACTGAACCTAGTAAAACAGTTAATCAGAGATTATATTTGTTGTACAAGTCATGTAGAAACTTTCATTTAAAAAATCTAACATCACCACTAAAACACATAAGCAGCAATACATCATCCTGAGAGCAAAAACAAACAAGGGACACCTTCAGTACAGGAAAACTGATTAAAGATACGCAGTCTATTGAAAAAAATGTAACTGATGATTTGCCTGAGTGCAATAAAGAGCTCAGAACAATGTGTAAAAGAGGAAATTTCAGCTTATTAGACTTCCATGGAAAATTTGCCAGATTATAAGATAACGTTAACCAGATAGACAGACTTTATTTGGATTTTCAAAGAGCTATTAGCAAGGCCAATCACTGAGAACCACCTAAATGGGAAAAAGTGAAAAGCAGTTAACCAACTAGAAAAAAGATAAAATAATGAACTTACAGATATTTCCATCACAGTTCTTATAAAGAATATAAACACGTGTGTACATATGTATGTATAGATGTAGAGAATGAATTTATATATTAAATGCAGAAAAGAACAAGCATCTTAGCATACCACATAATACACTAAGGTCTTACCAGCTAGTAGCTAGACCAAACTTTGTCCATGTTTTAAGATTCAAGGAAAAAAAAAAAAGTCATTCTAAATTAAAAAAAAAAAAAATCACTAGTCACTAACCTTTAGAAAATTTAGTCTTTGGAAGCTTCCATAAAAATCCTTAATTAATAGTACATATGTGAAAATGGCAAATAATAGTTTTTTGTTTGTTTGTTAGTTTGTTTTTGTAATAACGTTTCAGCTTTTCAACTTAACTAGGTTGTGAAAAACAGAACCTCACTGTTTGCAAAGTAATCTTGACTATACCTTACTTCAAAACAGTAAAAGGAGATATTTCTATAGTTTTGTTTTATGTATTCTAATTTGAAAAAGAAAAACCAAGATTTATTATTATTATTACTCTTTGGTTGATTTTTTAGAGTTCTGTTTACATCTGACAGCCATTGCTATTCTGAAATTATTTATGGATACTGTATGAATTTAATTATTCAGACAGTAGATTTGTCATTGTTATATCTCATGCTGTATATCAACAACACATTTCAGAATAATAAAAAACTAGTGTAGAACTAAAAACAAAATAGATCTAAGTAGTATTTTAAGAGTGTATTACAGTAAACAAATCCTACTATTGAAAAAAAAAAAAACCTTCAGTGAAATTTTCCAGAATGAGAGGACCTTTCATTGTTGCATTTAAAATAAATGTTTTTGTTTGTTTGTTTGTTTGTTGCTGATCTAGCTTGCACAGTATACAAGGAAAAAAATGCACAAAAGAAACAAAATATATGAGGAAATCAGACACAGAAGAACAGAACTGTGTGAATGCTAGTTTACAATGACAAGGCGAAAACTCAGTATAAGTTAAAGCACGGCTAAAATTCCCATCAATGTCCTTTGGAGAGGAAAAAAAAAAAAACTTTCATTAACAACCTTTTCATATATATATCACATTTATGTATGCATATGTGGGTGTATATACATATGTAATACCAATATATATTCATGCATGTGAATGGCTAAATAGCCAGAAAAATGGAGCAGCTCCAGGGGCTGAAATGGGGTCCTGGGCAGGGCATGGGGAAGCCTCAGGTGGGGCTGGGTGCAGTAGAAACAGCTGTCAGACTCTAGGAGTCCTGAGAAAATCTGCTTGCTGCTATAACCACATCGGTTTTGAGCAAGTCACCTATGTGTCACAGCCTACCCAGAACATCTTTCAATGTGGTAATTAAAGAAGAAATTGATTTCTTTTAATGATCTGACTAAGGATAACGAACAAAACCTATCTGTGTTTTTTCTCCCCAGCTTTGCCACTTTAGTCAGGTATATAAGAATATGAAGCTAAGTAACACTGATGACCTGGCTCAGAATAGCATCACTTATGGTGAAGGACACTTTCTAGGAGTGTAGAACATGCACTTTCAGATGTAGACACAGTAGATGTAAGTCTAAAAGTTTCAAAAGGTGAACTAAACCAGTGGTCTCTAAAGTGCGGTGTATGCATCCCAGGAACTGTGCAAGAAAATCTGTTGAGGTATTTGGCATCTATTATTAGAATAGAATTTAATGTGGTAATCACAGGTGCTTGCTTCTTTTACTTGAGATTACGTGATATTTGCCATGTTGACAGCAAGCTGAATATGAGTCAACAGTGGGTCTTTGCAGCCAAAATGGTCAACCTTATTATCCTGGAGTGCCTCAAGCACAGCAGTGCAAGCTGGTAGAAGGCTGTCCCACTCCTTGCTGATATGGCCTCACCTCAAGCACTGTGTGCAGTTTCAGGCACCACAATGTAAGGACATAAACTACTGGAAAGTGTCCAAAGGACGGGAACAAAGATGGTGAAGAACAACAAACCAGCAGTGGCTGAAGTCACTTGGTTTGTTCAGCCTACAGAAGAGGAGACTGAGGGGAGGCCTTAGGGTCACCTACAGCTTCCTCACGAGGGGGTCAGAGAGGCAAACACTGATCTCTCCTCTCTGGTGAACAGTGACAGTACCTGTGGGAATGGCATGGAGCTGGGACAGTGGAGGGTCAGGCTGGATGTTAGGAAAAAGGTTGAGTGGATGGTCAGGCACTGGAACAGGCTCCCCATGGAAGTGGTCACAGCACTGAGCCTGCCAGAGTTAAGAAGCATTTAGACAACACTCTCAGACACATGGTCTGATTTTTGAGTGGTCCCATGCAGAGAAAGGAGTTGGATTTGATGATCCTTGTGGATCCCTTCCAACTTGGGATACTCTATGATTCTGGGATTCTATATACAGAATACATGTAGTTCATTATATCTATCCCCCCAGATTAAAATAATTATTTTTCTAATGTAATAATACAGAAGCTGATACTGTTTGGTGTGTTTTAATCCTATTTACGAAGAATGGAAAAAAATATATATAATCCTGCAATTTTCTGTAAGCTTTTAGATAATGTATCTTCAGATGATGTTCTGGAAATTACAATTATTAAAAAGTAGGACTAAAGTAATAATGACAAGAAAGTTCAGAATCTTCACATAGGAGACTATGTGAAGATTCTGAACATGCAGATAAATCTTAACATACCTCATTAGGCCTAAAAAGTTACATGACAGTCAGAAAGCAAGATTTTAATACGTTTACAAGCCTGATGGAGCAATCAAGAGTATATTATGTTGCATATATGAAGAGTGACAGCTAATGCACATTTTATATATCACTAATTTCTGGTTAAGTCACAGAACTGTACTACATTTCAGTAAAACATGTTTTTCACATTTAGCAAGACTTCTACTTAAAGATTTAAAAATCATTTATAAACACTAATTATTTCAGTTTCACAATACCTGTGTGAGGTGAAAAGGCTCATAACTTTTGCAGAAAGAATATCCCCACTTAAAAATTATGGACTGTTTTCAGATGGTCTAAATTTTGGTTGAAATCCTTAATCCTTGCTTACTCTTCAAAGAAAATCTCCAGAAGCTCAGCAGCAGACAGTAGAAAACACCATGACAGGTGTACTTCAAGACATCTGTGATGGCCCAGGTTACACAGTAATTCAATTACAAGCTCAGAATTTCTCATTCAAGGCTTTTGCTTTATTAGGTCACCCATCTTTTGTCTCTGTTTGGGAATGCCAACAGAAGGATCTCTATTTAAAACATCTCTATGTCTGCATTTAAATGATGTCTAAATATATAAAGAAATTATGAATATCAAGCATATATCCTAACCCTTATCCAAAGCCAGATTATTTCCTAAAATATATCACTTTTATTTTGCCCAGAGTACTTTTAGTATTTAATTATTTTAGCTTTCCCTCAAGGAGAATATACTTTCCTCTCCACTTACGCAGACATAACATTGCCATACCCGGGCACAGAATATAATGGGATGTACTTTCTGAAATAGCTTGTTAAAATACTTTGGAGCTCAACAACAAATAATCAATGATGAGCTGGGGCAAAATAAATACTGACTACCATGCAAATTTTTTTGATGAAAATTCATTTTCATTTTTGCACTGGATTTTATAGTGATAGTGTCTCATGAACCGAGTCTCCCTGAAGAATGGAACATATTAATTTCCCTTTATGGGACGTCCAGTCTCCTAATTCTGAATTTCTGAATTCTACTCAGTTATTTTCTGTGGCCTTATTTCCATTAAGTTATAATCTTTGTCCTAAAAAAATTAATTTCAGTTACAAACTCATTACATTGCTTGCATGTGTTGCCATATGCATACACTTGAAAAGACAAATCTGTTTGAAACGGTCATGTCCCCCTCAGAACCAGGCATACTTTCTTGTTTTAGAACAAATTTAATCTCTCTCTGCCATAGAGACGATTACCTCTCTATACCTTAAATGGCGATGGTAACACTTTCTTATTTCTTCAGAGGGCTAAAGAAAATCTATTTGTTAGCCACGCTTGACTCCTAAAAAGTATTAACACCCTCCATCTAAATTAAAAAATACGTACAAATTAATTTAAAAATTAAACTAGCTCTGTCTTAATAAGTAGTTCTTACATGACACTCTTGAGATTTATAGGCATTTGCATAGATTTTTAACACAATTCTCATTTTTCTTCTTGTCAAACTATGCAAAGGTAAGTTGAAGATATAAATCAGGAGTCTAGATAGTAAGCACTATCCATATTGTGTTCCCGTCTGGCTGCAGAAGCCATTAAACTTAATTGGACATAGTTTTTAAAGTTTTACAAGCATACTTGTACGGAAGACATATCCTCACTGACTCGTAGGCTTTTACTTTTATGCCTATATCTTTACTGATGTACAACAAAATCTTTCAAACTGTATTTTATACATCCTCACTGAAAATACATTCTTTATCTGATGATACAACATGAGAATGTTTTAATCTTTTAATTTAGGACATCCTGTATATGTTTCACCTCTCTGAGGTATTACTTAAATCTATGTTTGTCTAATATTACACCGAAGTATGTCATTTCTGTCAGTATTTAGGAAGCAGCAGACAGATTTGTTTCAGATATTTTTCTCTGCTCTTGTCTAAGCTAGTTACTTCCAGTATAGAAACAAGAAACTAACAGTAATGAGTCTTTGCTTACTTTGCTATAAAGTAAATTCAAAATATGGAGATTTTGAGGAGTCTTCCCGAAGTTTCACTGTAAGTAGCTATTATATCTATTCACAATAAGTTATCACTCCAATTAAGAACGGAAACATTTTTACATATTGTACTCCATTACTTAAGACACTGCATGATATTTAAGACGCTAGAATGTAAGCTTTTATTTGAAATTCTTTAGAAGTATGGTGTTGATTTCCTTAACTTCAGAAATCTGTAGTGCGTAACAGCAGGAATATCCAAGGGCAACAATCACATCCATAGTTAAGCTGTTGAAGTATGTGATTTTTGGTGAGTCAATTTTAAATGAAAGTATGCTTGAAGAGTTTAATTTTACTGCCAATATAAACAGTAGCACATTTAGCTTCCTGATGGCATTTCAGTTATGTTAGTTCTGAATTAATAAATTTTCCCACATAATATGCAGTACAGTTTCATTTATCAAATTCAAAATCATAAATAATCAGGAAGTACCTTTTATCAGTGAAGATTTAAAAACACACTTTATTCTTCACTCCTTGTCTAAGAAAAAAAAAATAATAATCTGTACTGCAGTACAGTTTATTTGATTGTTTTTGGTTTTGTTGCTGAAAGAGAATGCAGGACTCTTTGTTCATGTGATCTGTACCTATGATTTTAATGTGCAAGTAGAAGACGTAAAGAAAAGAGAAAAAAGAAAAAGTGCTTAAAAGATGAAAATGTTTTTACTTGTGAAGACAAAGAAAAAAAAAGAGAGTGAGAAAAAGGCATACAAAACATCTATGTTTACACAGTTTGTTGTTGAAGAAATTTCTGTTGGAGAAGGCTGCAAAAAGAGGTGTCCTTCAAGAGCCTCAAATTTTTATTTCCTTTCAATTAAACATCACATGGATAAAACAATTATATGAGGAAATTTTTAGAATTATAATGGGAGGGAATATATAAAGGTGTGAGAGGAAAAACAGTTACAGGAGTGTATGACTCTCAGTGGTACTTGTTAGGCCACATCTACCATACTGTCCATTTATGGTTAAAAGAGATTGAGAAATTGAAATAGGTCCAGTGAAAATGCACCAAGATTAAGCATTGGAGAGCTTCACAGATGAAGAATGACTGAATGAACTGGGTTTGTTCAACCTAGAGATAGAATACTCAAGGTAGAATCTAATCACAGTCCTCTGGTACCTAAACACAGTTATGGAAAAGATGACACAGAAACAGAATAAGAGGTAGCAAGCACAAGTTTCATTAGGGGAAATTCCCTTAAGAACACAGGAACAGGTTGCTGATAGAAGTGGTAGAATCTCCCTCACTGTATCTAGTTTAGACTTGTTTTGAGATAACCATGGATTACCTAATCTAACTCTCTGCTTAGAATAGGAGATCAGACGATCTCCAGAGGTCCTTTCCAACCTAGACTTCTCTCACTCTTACTGTCAAAAGGAAAGAATAACTGAGAGGGGGTTTACAGAGGTTTACATAGGTCAGATTTCATTCAGTATTGTCATTAACTCCTTAGATGGCAGAATAGAGTATACTTATTAAATCTCCATTTAACACAGAGCTGGGAGGGACTGTGAATATATTAACAAACACAATTTGAATTGAAAATGAGAAACTGAAAAAAATGACACTGACGTAGGATACAATCCAATACAGACAAGGATAGGATAAAAGACAAAAGCAGGTATAGTCAATTAATAAATACAGTATAAGTAGCAAATCATTAGAAATAAACACTTTAGAGGTTACAGTGACATGGAAATGTAACCCGAGTAAAAATATCCTACTGTTATGAAAAGACAAGTGAAAGTGGATGATATGCTTTCATCCACTTTTCAGTGATAGGTAGAGAAATGTGTGAAAATCTGAAAAATTCCTCCTGTCAACTGAGTGCTGGGAAAGCCCATTCTAAAACAGAGTCAATTCTTAGAAACTTTATTTTAAGGAAGACATGGACCAGTTGGGAAAATGATGAAAAATATTATAAGTCTATAAATGTAACCAACAATAAAGGACTGACTGAACTACTGTTGGTAAGTTTAAAGATGAGAAAGTATTCTTGAAGTATACAATAAGCCATGGAAAAGAAGAATTAATTAACCTGCTCTCTATGGAGAAAAGCCTATTGAACAAAAGTTGTTTAAGTACAGCACAAGGGTTCACATTTGAATTAGTAATAAATCTTCTACTTGAAAGGCTAATAAAGGACTGGAGTGCATAAGTAGGATCTAAAAGCACTTCTCCTGGAAATAAAAAACATTAGACAAATATCTTCTGGGAATACATATAGTTGTCATATGAAAATAGATGCTATTAATAATAAGACAACTTCCAGAGCTACTTATCTATGATGTGTATCTGCATATATGGGTGTGCATGTACATTTATACACAGACATTCTTAATCAGCACCACATTTAAGAGGTCCAGCTACATTACTGCATTTCAGGCAGAACTGAGGCAAAGGTGGATGTGGTGGTTTTACCGTACTGGGCAGCTAAACCCCACAACCGCTCTCTCACTCCCCCTCCTTTAGATGAGGAGGGGGAGAAGTAAAGCAAAGAACAACTCACGGGTTGAGATAAGGATAATTTAATTAAAGGGAAATAATTATAATAATTAAATAAAGACTACCAGGAACTAACAATTTAACTAAGGGGAAAATAAAAAGGGAAAGGGGAAAGGGAGGGGAAAAAAAGGAAAATAAAAAGAAGGGAGGAAAACAAACAAACAAAATAAATGAAGGCTATATGGAAGTGCAGAGGAAAGAAATTACTCTCTACTTCCCACAAATGAGCGATGATTGACCACGTCCTTGAAGCAAGGCCTCAACGCACGCAGCCGGTGTTCGAGAGGAGGACCGACGTCTTCCAAACGAGAGCCCACCCCTCCCCTCTTCTTCCTGTTTCCACCTTTTATTGCTGAGTGTGACATCACATGGTATGGAATATCCCTTTGATTGGTTTAGGCCAGCTGCCCTAGTGATGTTTCTCTCCTCACCTTTTGCCCACCCCCTAAGAGGGTTAGAGAAAGGCCTAATACTGTGCCACTGCTGCTCAGCAGCAGACACAACACTGGTGTGATAACACTGCTGTTCCAGCTACAACTGCAGAGTACGGCACTGTATGGGCTGCTGCTGGGAAAGTTAACATTCCAGCCAGACCCAATACAGTGGATTTTTCAAAAATGTACTAAATGTAGGTGAAAGTATTTTAGAAATTATAATGAGAAATTAGAATAGTTCAGTTGGCGGGCATTGTCCAAATGCCTCTTGAACACTCACAGAATCACAGAATCACAGAATTTCTAGGTTGGAAGAGACCTCAAGATCATTGAGTCCAACCTCTGACCTAACACAAACAGTCCCCACTAAACCATATCACTAAGCTCTACATCTAAACGTCTTTTAAAGACCTCCAGGGATGGTGACTCCACCACTTCCCTGGGCATCCTGTTCCAGTGTCTAACAACCCTTTCGGTAAAGAAGTTCTTCCTAACATCCAACCTAAAACTCCCCTGGCGCAACTTAAGCCCATTCCCCCTCGTCCTGTCACCAGGCACATGGGAGAACAGACCAACCCCCACCTCGCTACAGCCTCCTTTAAAGTACCTGTAGAGAGCAATAAGGTCACCCCTGAGCCATCTCTTCTCCAGGCTGAACAAGCCCAGCTCCTTCAGCCGCTCCTCGTAGGACTTGTTCTCCAGGCCCCTCACCAGCTCTGTCGCCCTTCTCTGGACCCACTCAAGCACCTTGATGTCCTTCTTGTAGCGAGGGGCCCAAAACTGAACACAGGACTCGAGGTGAGGCCTCACCAGAGCTGAGTACAGGAGGACGATCACCTCCCTAGCCCTGCTGGTCACACTGGTTCTGATAATAAGCCAGGATGCCGTTGGCCTTCTTGGCCACCTGAGCACACTGCTGGCTCATATTCAGCCGACTGTCCACCAGCACACCCAGGTCCTTCTCTGCCTGGCAGCTCTCCAACCACTCATCTCCCAGCCTGTAGCCCTGCTTGGGGTTATTGCGCCCCAGGTGCAGGACCTGGCACTTGGCCTTGTTGAACTTCATGCAGTTGACCTCAGCCCATCCGTGCAGCCTATCCAGATCCTCCTGCAGAGCCTTCCTACCCTCGAGCAGATCGACACACGTGCATAGCTTGGTGTCATCTGTAAACTTACTGAGGGTGCACTCAATGCCCTCATCCAGATCATCGATGAAGATATTAAAGAGGACCAGTCCCAGCACCGAGCCCTGGGGAACGCCACTAGTGACTGGCTTCCAACTGGACTTGACTCAATTTAGCACCACTGTTTGGGCCCAGCTATCCAGCCAGTTTCTAACCCAACGAAGCGTGCACCAGTCCAAGCCAAGAGCAGCCATTTTCTTGAGGAGAATGCTGTGGGAGACGGTGTCAAAAGCCTTACTGAAGTCAAGGTAGACCACATCCACAGCCTTTCCCTCGTCCACCCAGCACGTCACTTTGTCATAGAAGGAGATCAGGTTCGTCAAGCAGGATCTGCCTTTCATAAACCCATGCTGACTGGGCCTCATCGCCTGCTTGCCCTGCAAGTGGTGCGTGATGACTCTCAAGAGGATCTGCTCCATGAGCTTCCCTGGTACTGAGGTCAAACTGACAGGCCTGTAGTTTCCCGGGTCTGCCCTCCGGCCCTTCTTGTAGATGGGCGTCATGTTTGCTAGCCGCCAGTCAACTGGGAAAAAAAACTCACAGGTGTTGGGCATCTCCCTAGGAAGCTTGTTCCAGTGTTCGATCATTCTCACCGTCAAGAAAATTTTCCTAATATCTAGTCTGAATCTCCACTGACAAAGCTTTGTGCCATTCCTGTGCATACTATCAGTGGTTACCAGGGAAAAGAGATCAGCACCTCTCTCTCCATTTACCCTCCTCAGGAGGCTGTAGGGAACAATAAGGCTACCATTTAGCTTCCATTTCTCCAAACTAGTCAAAATAAGTGTTCTCAGTCTTTACTCTGAGGAGATGCCTTCCAGCCCTTTTACCAGCTTTGTTGCTCTCCTCTGGATGTGCTCTAGTATCTTAACATCCTTTTTATATTGTGGAGCCCAGAACTGCACACAGTATTCGCGGTGAGACCACACCAATGCTAAATACTGCCAGAGAATCACTCTCTAGCTGGCGGGCTATTCTGTTAAATGCAATCTACAATTCTGTTTGTCCTCTTGGCTGCCAGGGCACACTGCTGACTCCTGCTGAGCCTGCTGTCGACCAGCACACTCAGATCCCTTTCTTCTGAGCTGCTCACTAGCTCTCTATCCGTACTTGGGTCTGGCATTACTCCTTCACAGGTGCACCACCTATCATTTACCTTTGTTGAATGTCATGACACTGATTTCCCAGTGCTTCAATATATCTAGATCCCTCTGCAAGCCCTCTCATCTCTCCAGGGAGCCAACAGCACCTCCCAGTTTAGCTTGCTGAGGTTGCATTCCACTCCTGCATCCAGATCATTGATTAAAATATTGAACAGAACTAGCCTCAGAATTGAGCCCTTGGGATCACCACTAGTGACTCTCCAACAGCCAGATGTAGTCCCATTCACTGAAACTCATCAAGCTCCGCCGTTGACCCAGTCAGTGTTGCATATACCTGTTCTTCATTAACCACCTCATCACCGAGGTGATCAGCTACAGGGCAGATGCATTCTGCAGCACAGTGAAGGATCATGGCAGGCGGGGAGGGGGAGGGGGGTTAGTGTCTTGCACAGAGAGAACTGGAGGGAGCTGCCAGGAGCCAGCAGTCCTGAGAGTGGCCGGAGAGGCTAGGGCAGAGTGGAGAGTGGCCATGCCCCACACACATACCAAGGCAGCCCTCAGGGAGCACGAGCACCAGGAGCATGGTGATCCCATCCGCACGACAGCAGCAGTTCATCAAGGGAGGGTGCTGAAGCTTGGCCAGCTCAACCAGGGAGCAATGGAATCTGCCCAGCATAAGGTTATAGCCTTTCAGAGCTCAGCACCCACTGCAACTTCTGAGACAGAGCTCCAGGGAGAATGTGCTGCTACCCAAGTGCCAGGCTATACAGTGTGCCCTACTCTTACACCAGCACAGGTTGGCAATAGTGAGCACACCTGCAGGAAGTGTGCCTAGGGAGAGGCACTCCTGTGCTCACTGACACAACTCTGGGAGGAGGTGAGTAGGTTGGAAAGTACCAGGGACTTGGAGATGGAGACATAATGGAATTGTTCCCTACCTTCCCTGAGGGAAGCCCAACAGGCAGAAAGGACACACAGTATGGAGGATTTCCTGTCCTCTCTCCACCTGGATGCACTCAGCGACCTGATGGATAGGAGGCAATGGTGCTCCTGCTGCCCAGTACAGCAGAAGCATCTCCTCAGTGACTACCTGACCTTTCCAGGTGTTCTTGAGCAATAGGTATGAGGCTCTGCAAGTGGAACCAAACAAAATTAAGGAATACAGTTCATCTGGCTTAGAGTCACCAAGGTTAAGTCAGCCTATGCCCTGCATCAAAACAGCTGCCACCAAGGAAAAAAAATAAAATAGATGGGTAGTTGTCATAAGAGACTCCTTTCTGAAGGGAACAGAAGGCCCACTTCATGGGGAAGTTTGCTGCCTCCCTGGGAACTGTGTTAGAGATGTGAAGAAAAAGCTTCTTTCCCTTGTGCAACCCTCAGATTATTACCCATTAGTAATTTTTCAAGTAGGCAGAAGTGAAGTTTCAATCAGAAATCCAAGGGCAATCAAGAGAGACTTCAGCGTGTTGGGACAACAGGTTAAAGGATCAGAGAAACAAGCAGTGCTATCCTTAATCCATTCAGTTGCAGGGAATGATGAGAGGAGAAACAGGAAGAGTCAGAAGATCAATACCTGGATCCAAGCCTGGCATCAACTTTTCTACCCTTTCATCCTTTGTCTACCATACCCAGGGTCTTATACCTATTCTGTAGTGGAAGCTGAGTGAGCAAATGGGTGCTCCTCTTACGGCTCTATTGGAGCTTCCACTCCATGGTGCCCTTCACCATGGATGCCACAGGAACAGAAGTAGAGTGCAGGGCATTCTGCCAGGTGGTCACTGTGTCTGCATCTACTAGCTGCCATGTACCTGACAGCAGTGTTTAATACATTGCTCTGTGTTGAGGATGCTGCCAGGGCTGCGGCCCAAACCTTCTAGGGAGCAGAGAAGGTGAGCAGCAACCTGTGTCTGTAGCCCTGGTTGCTGGTGCTCCCTAGGAGTGGGTTTTATGAGGCTTCACATGGCTTGAACTGTCCACACTCAGCCAGCATTACCCAACCCAGCCCTCTTGCCTGACTGGTCACCTGCCGGCTGACTACAGCTGATGCTTCCCCACACACAGCTCACACAGTATGCACGGCCTGAGGGTGTCAGGGACCAGAATCCCCCTGACAAGGCTTGTGGCCTCACAAGCCATGCACTCATCTCAGTACCTGGCAACTACTGATGCCACTGTCACTGCTGCCCTTGCTAGTATATTTATAAGGCAAGGTGTAATATTTGTTACATACATTCTGATCATATATCCATATTAATCGAAGTGAGATTTACAGCATGCTTTAGTCTATCAAATGAAAGGTACTACCTAATGAGTTCACAAATTCTTTTTTGTTACAAAAATGTCTTTAGTCAGTGAAATTAAATGACCAAAATGTTACTTGAAGAAAAAAAGTGTTCTAAAATTTCCAGAGCCCAACTGCAATACATAATACTGTTTGTTTCTTGTTCAACTATTAATCCAAAGTATTCTGTAGCCTGCTTATTAATTGGGTGATCACAATGTGAATGATAAATGGAATGATAAATAATCCTTTAGTTTTCTCCAATACAAAGAATTATTTCAAAAACACTTTTTCATTCTACAGATTAGATGAGCTTTCTTAAAATACTGTACTTGTTGCAGAACTTGTTGCTGACTTGCCAGCAGGCTTATGAAAGGAGGCATTCATAAATGCTTCACAGAGGCTGAGAAACAAGCAAGCAGAAAACAGGAGCGGCAGGCATGAAAATAAAAAGGCTAATCGACCAACTGTGAATAGATCTATCTGTTTCATTTCCTGAAACGTAAATGAGAGGAAGAGATTTATCAACGAGCAAATAGTTTCATAAAGTAGATAATTGTCTCTGCTTAAGCAAGTTGGCTTTGTAATCCTCTTAGCTGCAAATTAGCTCCAAATATTACCCTACAGGGGAATATTGAATCCCATGGCATAAATAAGTAGGGTGTCAATCCTGAAGTGTTTAAACTTTCTCTCTTGAAGGAAGCTACAGACAAATCAATGTAAGCAGTCAAGTTATAACAACTACATATATTTAGAATTTCTTGGGACAGGAAATACCTAACAACTGCAGAAATTTTCTTCTTTCAAATAACACACTTCAGCTGTAATTATGTGTGAAGTAAATACTTGTTCAAAGACTCTCATGTCATCTTTTAAACATTTTTCATCATTCTGTCATTCTCAGGAAGGATGGAAGGGTACTGTTTTGTTGGGTTTGTTTGTTTGTTTTGTTGTTGTTGTTGTTGTTTTTCTCTTGCCCTTTGACTTCACTATGCTACGAAATTTATTTGCACCTCATATGTATAATATTTTCACTCACTAGAATTCCCAGGGAGGTGGTGGAGTCACTGTCCCTGGGGTTGTCTAAGGAAAGGCTGGATGTGATGCCTGTGGGTGTTGGTGGGTGTTGGTGGTGGTGGGGGGTATGGTTGGACCAGATGATCTTGAAGGTCTTTTCCAACCTTAATGATTCTATGATTCCGTGGTTCTATGAATTATTTTATTTGCTGAAGGTATGAGTGACAGCAAACCATAAAGTAAAAAAAACAACTGTTTTCATTCCTGAGGTTTAAAATATTTATACATTTTTCTGCACAATACTGATATATCACATTTCCTAATCATTGCTAGGAATCACTAGCTAACAACAAGACATGATCTTATATTTTACAGAAACACATTAAATAGAAATAAAAAGGTATAAATATATATATTATTATTATTATTTTATTGGAGACTGAATGTTTAAAGTGTTCCTGCACCCTAGAGAAATTAAGTACCTATCATATGAAGTACATTAAGCAAGAGAAAATTGTAGTTCTACTTGAATTCTTTCCTAACTCAAGTGAAAAATAATGTTTTCTTCATCAGTAAATAACACTTCACATACATTAACAGTATAAAACTGCAAGTTATTCTAGACTGGCATTTTTGGGAAAAATATTGGATCAAAAACATTGTCAAGGAAGTATACATTACAGTTTGTCTTTTTGTAAAAGTATGGTACAAGAGGATAAAATTCTGATGTGAGATGATGACCTAGTTGGAAAAAGGAAATTCTATATGTGGTAGAAGTGACCTGAACAGGTAGAGTGAGAAAGGCCTTTCATCATATGTTATTCTGTCTTTTGTTTCTGTGGCTGCTTCCTTATTCTCATACAATATGTGATATTCTATTTTAAGAAATGTAGATAAACTATAAAGGCAATTAATCCAAGATAAAGAATTCATTAATTATTATTTGACATCTTGGTGGGTTAATGATTTGGAGCACAAGGTGAATTATTTTGCAACAAATTAAAAACACCCCAGCAGAACTTTAGGTTTCTATGATCTTCAAAAATTCCAGCTAAAAAACATGTGTCAGAGGACTGTGTCTTACAGGTTTCTCATAGTCACTTTGAGAAATCAAAATGTTCAGAAATCAGCTAGAACTCAAGAGTAGCATTGTCCTGGAAACTAGTCTTAAGGTCTAAAAGATGTTGATAATAAGCATATTTGCTTATATTTTAGAAGGGATGCATCTGTTTTCCTCCTCAAAGTCTTGTTATATTTCTTTTGCAGAAATACTGCAGGATCATTCCAGCTTTCACTTTCATTAACATGATACTGTGCCAGTTCCAGCTGGTATTATATGATAACTCCTAAAGAGAGCTAATCTTTCATTTTTGGCAGGCAGTTACACTCCGTCACTCATATGCCCTGTGAGAACAAATTATGAGGATTTATGCTGTCAAATCAAATGCATCTCATAGAACTGGAAACTTCCTGTTTAGAACAGTATATTAATATACTGAATAATTGATATTCATGTGCCATTTTTGAAAAATGTATCATTACTGTGGGTTTTTTGGTGTGTGCACATTTATATAAGCGAATGAAGACAAGTGCTAGCTGTACTGTTCAAACAGGAAACAAAAAATTATAAAGAGTAGCACTTTAAGAGACATTTTAAAGAATAACAGATAAAGTTTTAATACCACCTGTGCCCTCATTATCTGCAAAGCTGCATCAGTTCTCAAGACAATATTAATTTCTTGCACAACATAACATTTATGCACGATTGATTAGTTCGCCTACATGGTTTGTGCACAGACATGCAAGTTCAACAACACACATAGTTTTGCAGGTACTTTCTTCATGTTACTACTTAATATTAATTCTACTTAAGCAAAAAAACAAACAAACAAACAAAAAACTTCAAAATGTTTACTGTATGCTCTGTGCATGGGACTAAAAGAACACAATTATTAGTCTAGAAAAAAAGTTTATACTTTAGTATATCTAAGAATCTAATTAAAACCTGTTGTTAATCAAAAGAACAAAATTACAGCAAACTAAGGGTAGTTAAATCAGCAATTAATGACACACTAAAGAACTTTATATTTGACATACTATAATATCTATACCATCTGTCTGCTTTTTCACCATATGGCATTATATCAATTCCTAATAACTTTGTTAGCATTGGTTCTCTGCTTTTTAAGGTGGAATCAGCTAGCTTTGAAGTCTGAAGAATGTGAATCACTGTCCTTCTTGTTATGAATTATGTGCTCTACCTATGAATAATAGTCTTACATATTTAGTTGATAGGTGCTCTTTAGTTTCACATATAGGTACAAGTGTTTAAGAAACTCAGTTTCCAACAAAAATATTGCTTTTTTTTTTCTTTCTTTCTATTTTGGTATTAAAGCTTACTTTAGCATTAGTTACATGTTTACAAATCTGATTTGTAAATCATTGTACAGTGTAGTTCTTAATATAGTTACAGAAGGTAAAGAAGTAAAAAAATGGACTGAAGACTTTCACCCCTTTATATGAAAGTACTTCAATACCTGCTGTTATAGAGAATTAAGAACTTATAAAAAAATTAAAAGCAATATATTTAACAATGATTTATGCTTGAAGGCCATAGTCTCCAAAAGCTATCTTTCTATTTTTCTCTTAGAACTATCTTTCTAAACTTTCAAGTAGCTATGTATACATCTCAGTCTTACCAAATTGCTGCTGATCACACTTTATTGTATGTTATAAGAGATTTATTTTTGAAATAAGTGACAGTGTGCAACTGTATTTTGGTATTGTTAAATGAAATGCTATTCACAATATGCTTTCTTTTTTCAGTATCTTTTCAATGACATTACTAGATTGTATTATAAAACACATAACACATAGAGGACAGTAAATTTTAGGGTATAATTTATGTTCCCATTTACCTGGGATGTGAAAGTCTACATTTTTTAGAATGTCATTTTGTCACGAAAAGAAATCCTGTCATGCAGCCTCATTTATATATGAGATTAATGATTATTTTCTTTTCAGGAATTAGTTTTGAATGTGTTCATTCATTTATGAAACACAGAAAATAAGGATTGGAAAATTTTGAAAAGCTTCTTAGTCCATTACCCCATCTCTAGATTAGACTAAATGTACTTAAACTCTCCTGGACATATTTATATTTCACATATTCTTGAAAACTTCTACTCAAATTCACTTTCAGGACTTTACAACAAGTCACAGAATCACAGAATTGTCTAGGTTGGACGAGACCTCAAGATCATCAAGTCCAACCTCTGACTTAACACTAACAAGTCCTCCACTAAACCATATTGCTAAGTTCAACACGTATTTAAACAAGTTCAACAAGTATTTAAAGCCCTGAAATACAAGTGTCCCTTTTGCTTCCCATACCCAAGAATTCTTTGTGAATAAACTGTACTCTTCAATACTAGGTGTTTACACCCATGACTACATGTACATGTATATGTACACACTAGTAGTATCATAATATATGCTAATATATATTTATAAAAATGTATATTAATATTTTTATTCCTTGATTCAGGTATTCATCATACTTCTTGCCGTAGTGTTCAGACATCAATTACATTCAGTAGTATGACTTTGTCTTTTTATTCTTTTACATTTTTCATTATTTTTTACACTTTATCCACAGGTAAAGGTTGAAACCAGGTGTAGACTTACTTCTACAGTCCTTATCAATGTTAGATTAAAATCTTTATCATTTGCTTAGCAAATCTGCAATGAAGTAAATCTGCTTTATGAACTACTAATTGTACACTGAATCATTGCAACTTTGAAATCCATCTCTTATTAAACTGTAACTAAATGTGGAGTCTTAATACTTACCAGTTCTTTATGAAGTGAACTTCATTATTTAAGTTCCAAAGTAAATTAAAGTGCATGGAAACACAGACAATGTTCATATTATACCAAACTGTATAGGTGGTATTTTTCTCATTAGTGGGGACACTAAGATTAAAATTTCAGGTGTTTAAAAATATTAATAGATTTGGCTATCACGCAGTAGACAGACATGGAATGAACAAATCACTAAAGGATAAGAATTCCTCTTTACCTTTGCACACAGGTCTATGATCACTCCATGCAGCAAAAACTTCAGCTATCCTCTGACATGTGATGCTTTTTGAGCCTTGTAACACATAATCTTCATCACAAGAGAATTGTACTGTTGCTCCCAAGCTGAAATCAAGGAATGGCATAAAAAGAAGATTCATTTTTTTAATATTTTTGCATCATACAACACATTTGAAAAACAAGGCATGTAACCCATTAAATACAATTTTTGTTCTCAGTAGCAAAAGCCTTCTCTGGGGTTGCCTTGGCCAGAGATGCTACACCTTGTTTTAATATTTGTCTGAAGGTCAAGTGACTATTCTCTGACCTAGCTTCTGACTTCCATATAGTAAAGATCTGACATATTTGAGCACTGTGTAACAAACTGGAGCCAGGAGATGGAATCTCCTAATGGAATCTCTCCAGATCTTCGTGAAGATTGCTTCCAACTTGGGCTATTCTATGATACTATGATTCTATGAAACAGCAATAATTTATGTTGACTGAATCTAGAAAACCAGGAGAAAGATTGATAAGATAATCAACAAGATGAGCCGCAACTTTAACCACATGACTCAGGACTATATACATTATACTCTTCCTGGTGAAAGCCTCAGGATGCAGATGACCTGTTGTAAATGTCTCTCACCCCTCCTTTTTGATGAAGACCAGTGCTTTTGACTTTAGAACCCAGAGGGACATTGGAAGACGTATAACACCAGAGAAAATAATTAAATATTAACAATGTTTCTTGTATTAAAAAATGGTATACTATTAATAAGACTTTCCTGTATTATTTTGAACGAGGAATGCATTACTGTAAATAATAAATTACATTTAAACTATTTACTACTACCATAGTAAATAGAATCACAGAATCACAGAATCATCTGTATTTAAACTATTTACTGTTACCATTAATAGTTTAAATGGACTGTAAATAGTCACAGTTTTTATTCTTTGACTAGTAGGTTAAAATTTTAGTTAGGCTAACAATAAAATCTTGGCTCCATGTATGTGGTTTGTTTTCTCTTTCCAGTAACAAGATTCTGAATGCAACAATTACTAGAAAATGGAAGTTACAAGGAAAAAAAAAAGGAAGTTACAAATGTACAAGAACATGTACATTTGCTCCTTTAACTGGCGTATGTTTCTCTACATAACTAATGGTATTCCCTAGTCTATGCACAGCTACTGGGGGACAAGAGGTCGATGAACAGCCTCGCAGAAAGGGATCTGGGTGTTCTAGTCAATAGAAAGTTGAAGTCAACAACGTGCCCGGGCAGCCAAAAGGGCCAACCATATCCTGGGATGCATCAAGCACAGCATTGCTAGCTGGTTGAGGGAAATGATTGTCCTGCTTTGCTCTGCAGTGGTATGGCCTCACATCAAGTACTGTGTGCAGTTTTGGGCATGACTACAAAAGGGATGTGAAATTATTGGAGAGTGTCCAGAGATGGGCTACAAAGATGATGAAAGGTCTAGAGGGAAAGACATATGAGGAGAAGCTGAGGTCACTTGTTTTGCCCAGCCTAGAGAGGAGGAGACTGAGGGATGACCTCACTGTAGTCTACAGCTTCCTCATGATGGGGAGGAACAGTTGCCGATCTCTTCTCACTGGTGACCTCAAATTGGACCTGAGGGAATAGCATGAAGCTGCAACAGGGGAGGTCCAGGCTGGATGTTAGTAAAAGGTTCTTCACCCAGAGGGTGGTAGGGCACTGGAACAGGTTCTCTAGGGAAGTGGTCACAGAACAAACACTTTTAATCTAACTAAACATAGGTGTGTTGATATTCCGTGAAAACTAACAAAATTACAGTCCTTATTAAGCACACAGTAGGGAGAAGTAAACTATTTTTAATGGTATTTTTCACTGCACTTTTTTATCATTTTCCAATGATTTTGTATATATTTTTATATGTATAGGAAGATTTAAAATTAATTTAGAAATCTGAATACCTAAAAATTACACTTTTTGATTTTCTCTATTAATATAACTATTAATATATATTAATATCTCTATTAATATAACTGAGCAAAAGAATGTAGATTACTTATATAATAACTTCTGCAGAAAATTAATTATTTTATTATGATACAATACCTTGAAAAATCTTCCCTCCAAATTTGTTCATATGGAAATTATTGTAACACAAACACCAAATACTAGCAGGGCATTTCATTCTAATTCAAACATATAAAAATATCAGATCACAGAATCATTGTTTTCAAAGAGGTTTGCCTAAATTTGAATTTACATTACTTCTAACATGAAGTAACATGTTTTCTGAGATCACAGTACGTGCTTTCCAATTCTGGTTTATTCTACTTGAATTACAGGATGACTCTTGCTTCAAAATACATTATTTTAGAGAATGTTAGCTAACAGATCTGAGAATCAGGTCTTTCTTTAAACTTTCCTAATGCATACCCCATCCAAGGATCTTAGAATCCTAACTGCATTTGCCTAGATAAACGATTTCCCATCTAAACATGGCCGTACACACTTTCTAGATACTTTAAGCTTCAAGATGAAGTAGTTTCCCAAAAACATGTTCTAGTCTATGTTATAACAGCTTTCCTCTCATAAATTATGGAATCATTTCACCCTCCTCTGATGGATAATATCCTATTTTCCAGTCTTTGACATGCTATCTGCTTTGAAAATTCTTGTTTTGTAAAACTCTTATTTCTGTGGTGGCATAGTTCTTCATTTACCTAAATAAATGGTTTGAAGTTGTTTTATAACTCTGAAAAAGGCACCTTTGCAAAGATGCCTTTGAGGTTGGAAGAGGTCTGAAGATATCACTCAAATCTAGCTTGATACCACAAGGTACAGAGTTCATTTTTGCTGAAACACATACTAAAATTTATTAGTCTATGCAGGGTCTGGCTTGTAAAGGAAGAACCCTGTTGTTGCTGTTTGTTTTTTCTTTTCTTGTACATGAGGATTTTAGTGCTGCAATAGTAATTTCAGTTTCAGTTCAGTGGACAAAGACAAAAACTGCAAAAGACTGAGCTTTAGAGATTAGCTTGTCTTAGACAACCAACACAAATACATCTTTGATTAAAATAGTTAAAGAAGATTGATACTAAAATGAATAAAAATTAAATTTAAGGGAATTAGAATAGTTTTCTTACTTTGTTTGAAAAGGAATGGTGACTAGCACAATCTCTTGTGCTGATGAAGTTTGGGGAGCACTTGCGATTTGCAGAGACATAGATGGGTAAATGGAAGTTTTGATAGCAGATAATAGTTCTATAAATTAAAAAACAAACAAAAAAACAAAAAAAAAAAACAAAAAAAAAAAGCTTCTCTGTATAAGAATCAGGATGAAGCTCTTTGTGAAAGAACAGGTTAAAGAAGAGCTGAAGTAAAAACTGGAGAAATTTGTAAAAGTGCAAAAAAAGAGAAGGATAAGGATATAAGTCAATATAATGTAAAGTCCCTTGCAAGCTAAGGCTGAAAAAATATATGGTACTAATGAGTAAAAAGAGCCACAAATCAGATTAAGAGCTGGAGAAAATTTCAAAATTATGATATAGAAAATGATCTTATTACTAATGTTAAGAATTGTACTCAGCTACACCAGGTTCTATATAGTTTAGGTGGGTTAAAAACTGGCTGACTGGCTGATCTCAGAGGGTGGTGATTGGCGGTGCAGAGTCCGGCTGGATACCTGTGACTAGCGGTGTTCCCCAGCGGTTGGTGCTGGGTCCAGTCTTGTTCAACATCTTCATCGACGACCTTGATGAGGGAATAGTGTCTGCCCTCAGCAAGTACGCCGATGACACAAAGCTGGGAGGAGTGGCTACACACCAGAGGGCTGTGCTGCCATTCAGTGAGACCTGGACAGGCTAGAGGGATGGGTAGGAAGAAACCAAATAATAAGAGGTTTAATAAGAGGTCTTGCATCTGGGAAGGAACAACCACATGTATCAGTACAGGCTGGGGTATGACTTGCTGGAGAGGAGCTCTGAGGAGAAGAACCTGTGGGTCCTAGTGGATGACAGGTTGACCATGAGCCAGCAGTGTACCCTTGTGGCCAAGAGGGCCAATGGGATCCTGGTGTGCATTAAATGGAGTGTGGCCAGCAGGTCAAGGGAGGTGAACCTCCCCTTCTACTCTGCCCTGGTCAGGCCTCACCTGGAGTACTGTATCCAATTCTGGGCTCCCCGGTACAAAAAAGACAGGGATCTCCTGGAAAGAGTCCAGTGGAGGGCCACAAAGATGATACGGGGCCTTGAGCATCTTCCTTATGAGGAAAGGCTGAGAGACCTGGGTCTTTTCAGTCTGGAGAAAAGAAGACTGAGAGGGGATCTCATCAATGTGTATAAACACTTGAGGTGTGGGGGACAGAGGGATTTGGCCGACCTTTTTTATATACACAATATATATATACTAAGAGGTTTAAATGTAATTATAAATTATATTCAGAAATTATGAACACAGATCAACGATACTGCACCAAACTTTGTTGATCTAGTCCAGTATTGCTGACACTGACAGGGATGATAAGTGAAGTGCATGCTTAGAGAAAAAGACACATATTTAGTTCATCTTCTGATCACTACCATATGAGCTTCTGTTGGTATATTAGTCACAAAAGGAAGTTCATGTACTATGTGGATCCTTTAACAAATTGGTGAGGAAACCCTGTGATGTTGGAATATAATGTGGAAATGGCAGAAGTACTCAATGCCTTTTCTGAAGCACTGTCACAATTTGGAAAGAGGAGACACATACAATGATGGGGAATGTCAGGTAAAAGAAGATGGATATATTCAAAAACATAGGACCAGATAGTATTCAACACAGGATGCTTAAAAAACTGGTTGATGCTATGCAAGGCTGGCATCATCTATGCAAGCTCATGGTGATGAAGACAAATTCTTGTTGGCTGCAAAAAGGCTAACACCACGTGAATTTTTAACAAAGGCAAGGAGAAGCTAGGAACTTCATCTCAATCCCTGGAAAGTGTGTATTTTCTAGGAAAGCAGGCCATCAGGAGCAGTTACACAGAATTACCAAAGGTGAATCATACTTGATCAACTTGATTGTCTTCTATGGCAAAATGACTACATATGACTATGTAGTCATTTGACTACATAAATGACTATGGCTACATAGACCAGAGAAAAGTGATAGATGTAATAGTGCTCAGCCACAGCAAGGCTTTTAACACTAACTCTTACAGCATTATCTTTTGGAAGCTGAGGAAGTCTGCACTGAATAGATACTCTGAAAATTGGCCTAGCAGCTCTGCTCCAAGGATAGGACTCAATGGCTTCATATTCAGTTGGCCACCATTACTGGCCACCTACATACTCAAACTACATACTCAATTACATCAGACAAAGTGGTGGCAGCAGATCAAGTGAAATTATTACTTAGCTGGTGAGACAGCCTCTGAAATATTAAGCCCAGTATCTGGTCTTCAATTTCAGACAGGTTATTGATAAAAACTCCAAAGGTGTCAAAGGAGTTAACTGTAGGCCTAGAGCACCTACAGTGAAACGTTGAGGGAACTTGGCTTAATTAGTCTGAAAAAGACTAAGCTACCTGCTAATAGCAGACCATAATTACTTCAAGAACATTTACAAAGATGATGAAGCCAAACTTCTTTTAATGTAGCAGTGAATAGTCAGTTTTGGAGATTCAGGTGCTACATTACAGGAAACCAGGAAAGCAGGTCAGAACTGGAACAGTTTACCCAGACTGCTGTGAAATCTCCGTTCTTGGGAGTTTTTAGGACTGGTTAAACAAAGCCACGGATGATCTGATTTAGTGTTGGCATTAGTCCTACTTTAGGCAGGAGGTTGGAGTAGATGCCCTCTCAAGGACAAATACAATCAATATTACACTCAAGCTGTTCAATTTAGTTTGAACCCTTATAAACCCTTGGCATCTATGAGATACTGTTCCTAGCTTAAAAGATGCGTCCTTGTCCCGTGTCTCTCAGCAACTTCATCTGCAAATTTATATTTATAGAAGAACAAAAGAAGATTGACATTAAAAATAATAATAATTTTCATTAGGAAAAAGTATAGCAAAATACTATAGCATACTATAGCAAAATACTATAGCATACTATAAAAATATAGCAAAATAGTATAGCAAAAAAAGTTTTGCACATAGAAAAATAAAAAAAATAAAAAAATAGAAAGCTATATGAATTTGAAAAAAAAAACAACACACACTTCCATTTCATATCTATTTTTTGAAGAATCTTTAGAGAAGGCAAAGTAAATGCAGTAAGGAAAAGCCTAAATTGAAGGTATAGAATCTGTAAAGGAAGGATGTGAAAGAGAAGCTTTAAAATTTTGAACTTCATATGAAGTTCCCATTGAATGTTATTATTGGCAAAGCTGGCATTTGTGTAGAAAAAACAACTAATTTTAGATTATTTTTCCATTATTTGTTATATTCTTTATTATTGAACAAAAAACAATTATGTGAGGATTCAAAAGCTCAGCTGTAGCGAGAAATGATATATATTCTGGGTTTTGAATTTAGATTTTTCATGTAAATTTTGTTTGGTTTTATTAGCTGGGTGATTTATAACAGACATTGTAGAATATGTTGGTGAGCAAGGTTTAATGAAGACCAAATGTCTTTGCAAAGTCAGATCTTATTCAGCAGAAGATCTTATTCAGCTGTATCTTGGCAGAAACCCTACTATCCTGAGTGTGTGGCTGCTTACAAGCCTCTAAGGTGCTCTACCTGGTAAGAGCAGCCTGTTTGTATTTTGACTTACAAAATTCACTAAGAAGAAACTAAGTGGACACTGACAAGAACTGTCTTGAATATATACTACATATACTTCCTTCTATCAATAGAATCTGTATTTTTAAGACCACACTAGCACCTTAGTGGCTAAGAGCATTCACACTGGGCTGTTGTGATCCACATTTGATTTGAATCTCATCTTTAAGAACTTAATTGGACTATACTACAGAGTTAGAAGGTAGGTTCATTGATTCATTTCATGAAGCCAGAACTTTGGGATGTTACAGAGGTACGTTTGCTTCATAATAAAATACCTGCCCAACTACAATTCACTTTGGCTATGTGACTTCCACTAGAAACAGAGAGAAAAAACAAAAAAGCATCCCAAATTAAAACAAACAACCCCCCCCCAAATTAAAAACAAACAAACAAACAAACAAAAATAAGATTAAGTGAAATTTATTACATCTTAATGTATTACATCTTTTTTTAGATTTGATTTGATTCTAAAATTTTAGAATCAAATTAATTGATTCTAAAATTTTACCCATGGAAAAAATGTTTATTTTACTGAATGACAGGTATCATAAAACCAGTGACTGGAAATTCTAGCAGAATGAACACTTCTACATTTACATTTCTAAATAAGTTTTTTTGAAGTTTTCTTTTTGAGGCAAAATATATTTTTTTTTCAGTACAGGAAATGCTGGTAGCTATTAGCAAGTCTCATTGTCCTTTTTTTTTTTTTTTTTTTTTAAAAAATCTTTAAAGTCCTGTAGATGCTCAAAGAGCCATCTAGTATCAGAGACAAAGTTTTAAATTTAATTCTTTTAAAGCTTTACTAAAATATAGCCATGGGGATTTTCACGTTTGAAGAAAAAAAAAATAGAAACAGTGAACATGGAATGTTAGGTCCCAAAGGACGTCATGAAATGCTGCAGTTTGTCTTACAGCCTGCGTTATATATTTTCTAAGTCTGTAAGAACATGTGAATGTGCTGAGAAGGCAAACAGTGTTTTTAATCAGAACAGGCGTGAAATTGCACTAAAATCCTTCCAAATCTATACCTTCACATTTGAAGAAAACTAAAGAGAAGTGAGATATGTGACATTCACTAGTCCCGTTCTTTACAAGTACAAATTTCACCATTCACATTCATAAGACGTTTAACAAGCCTTAGACAGGAAATAACTTTATTTCTCTCTTACATGTAAGATCATAGAATCATGGAATCATTAAGGTTGGAAAAGACCTCCAAGATTATTTGGTCTGATCATCACCCTACCACCAGTATCAACCAATATATCTTTTATTCTGTTGTTAGATAGTTTGAATGCCTTCTCCTTTCACTTTTCTTATAAATTCATTTGAAACAGGAAAATTTGACAGTCACATCAACACAGTGTGTAGTGGGAACAAAAAAAAAAAAAAAAAAAAGTTTAATTATCTCCTAACAGTTGGCCCTAAAAAGAAAAATGAGGGCAACATGATCACCATCACCTCTGAGGTACACAAAAAGTACTTCACAAAAGTTTAACTAGAATTTCATTCAGGTAGGTCTTTAAGTGGACATTTGCAAAATAGGAAAAGACTTTCAGATTCTTTGTCAAAGACTTTCTCTACCAAGACATATCTCTGATGTTAAAATATGAAATACTGACCAAAGTAATGATTCTAGAAAGCATGACTGTTAAGAAATATAGTTCATTTGTTTTTATTTCTTTTAAAATACTGAGAAATCATTTTTTGTCAGGTAATGTCAGAAATGACATTTCATGTAAAATTACTTATAAAGCTTTCTCTGATGCGTGCTGAGCTTTTTCTGTTCTCAAAACTAGAGAACAAGAGAGACCATAATAACTGACTGCCAGCTAGCACATTCACTTGGGTTGTCATTGTCAATTCTATATTCAGCTTGATTGCAGGGAGAAAAGTAAAAACAAAACAGATTAAAAAAAAAAAAAAAGTACAAGTTACATAAAAGAATGAAGTAACACAAATTTTTTAAATTTTTGGTCATCTACCAGATTCCTCTAATACTCACTATCTTCAAGCATTAGGAACTGTCCTGTATACTATATGGAAAATACATCTTTAGAACAAAACTGAATGTAATAAAACCAATTCATTTTAAAATTATAAATCTCCTTTCTCCTTATTTCTTTCTTTTCTCTTTCCCCACTTAGCTGTTTGAGATTTATAAAAATTATAGAAAAATCACATTAATATACAACTCAAAGCAAGAACATAGCCCAAGATCTTCTCTTAATACAGTACAAAATTTGACTATTATTAAGTATAAAATATGTATGTTTAATCCTTTTTAGTGTATGATGAGACCAAAACCTTGCCACATAAACCCACTACGATGTTCAACATTCAAATTAAAACAAAGAAAACAATTTGGAAACTTAGATAGCTAAGAGATTAAAATTAATTCAAAACATAAAACAGATCACTGGCAGCGTATGATTCTTTGGAGCCCTTTTAGAAATGTTCTATAAAGCCAGCTAGGAATGAAATTTAAAGCATTTGATAGAAACAAAATACAATTCTATGACATAGTTCTGTTTTTTATTTTTATAGCGCTATTACTCACTATTGATTTGGCATGCAACAAAGAGCTAGCATTAAAAGTCTGTATTAAAAATGCTACACCATTCTGAGGACTACTATGGAAGTTTAATACACCTGCATGTATCAAACATTTGGGGTCATGAAAAATATACTGCAGAAAATACAATATTGTCCATTAGATCCTAATAAAGATTTTATATAATAACATCTGAAACATCTGCAAGTTTTTATTGTGGTTCTGTGTGTCTGTGTGTTGCATTCTTTTTTTTTTTTTTTTAACATCCTCTCATGTCCTTCACAAAGACCTTCAGTTACATGTGTATGTCAGTATTTGTACAACACAGTATTTACATGAGAAAATTATTTTAAATTACCTTCAATAGTTTTTTTCCCAGATCATCCGAGATGATACGCAGTATCACTTGTACACTTACGTACAGTACATTATGTATTTTATGTTCTTTGCATACGAAGAAAAGTTTATATTGCACCATGTAATGTCATATAGAATTCCATTTCAGTTTTTACTGAGAAGTTTAATTTTCAAAGAACAGCTCAACAACAAAAATGAATTTTCCAAGACATTTTCAGCAAGTTAAGTATTAGAAAAATGATACAATGGTAGGTTTTATATTTTACCTGAAGTCTGAGCCTATCCGTTTTCCATTCTCAGGTTCTCCAGGATCTGGACACAAATTGGATGCCTGTTTAATACCTCCCTCATTTACTGTAAAACAAAACAGAACAAACAAACAAACAAACAAAATAATACTGTTTTTAGGAAATGCATATTTAAGCAATTAACAAACATGAAAAAGTATATCTATACCTTTTATCATTTAAAACAGATTTTCTACAGAATATGAGCATCTACATAATATCTAGTTTCAGTACATAACATTTCTCTCTATCTCAAGCAAAGCATGTATTTCTGTATGTTTAAAAATAATAATGAGTTTTCTATAAGTTGTACTACTCAGCTATTTTGTTTGCTTGTAATACTACTGAACCCATATGTAAATATTACTGCTATTCCTTTACAAACATTCACATATAAAAGAGTGTTCATCAAGGCTGTAACATTTTACTCTGAACATAGTTTAATAAATGTCATCTCCACTGAGAGCTGACCTTTTCTCCTTGAACTTGAATGGGTAGGCTCATCCTGACAGAATCATCCTTAATTAAAAATGCAGATACCCCCAGAATGCCAGTTTGATTTGCATACATTTATCTTACAATAAACTAAAAAAGATCTTCAGAGAGAAACTTCCTGTGAATCTTTCAATATGTTTTTCCAGAAATTTGTATGTAACCCCCATTATATTGCTCCCTCTTCGTTTGTTTTTGCTTTGTGTTTTGCTTTTGTTTGTTTGTTTGTTTTGGTTTTGGTTTAATGCATCATGCACTTTCCCATAATTTCTATAGATTTGTAAAGTATATATTGCAAAAATAATTTTCAGGCCAAAATAATTACATTCTTCAAAAAGTAGCATAGATTAGTCTGTTTTTATTTGGTAAAATCATGACCCAATAGAAGAATATTCTTTTCAGCAATTCAAGTTGACAAGAAACCAAGGGATTTATACTAAGAGATTGCTTGTTGGATTCATCTCTCTTTCTAGAGAATTACCCCAATGGATTCGCAATATGAGTTTATTAATATTAATTTATTAATATTAGTATCATAACTTTCCTTATAAGAAAAAGTTTGCATAACTAGGCTCATCACATTTCATATTGTAAAAAATGTAGTTTCTAACTATACTTCTAAAGGCTGTGCATTAAACCTAAGCTTTTCATGATGGCCAGTAACATTCAGAAATATATGGGGACCTTCCCTTCCCTGAAATTTGTTGTCTTACACATACACAAATGGAAGAATTGGCTCAATACCTCAGAGGAAGGCAAAGGCCAAATAAAAATGTTGTAGAGGATTGAAAGGAAAATGTGTCAAGTTAGCACTCTTCTCTAGTCAAAAACTGCCAAGCTCAGTCCTTGTCAACTGGGATCACAGACCTCTGCCCCAGCAGAGTTCTACCAAATTGGTTTTAATAGCAAATAAATGCAACCCCTGTTCATCTGCATCACTATGTTAGGGGACTTCGGATTAGCAGGGCTCTTCCTCAGAGCCATATTACTTTCCATCGTTTCTCCCCCAGTACTGTAGATAAAAGCATGGACATAAAAACAAGTTCCCATTACTGTTGGAATGCGTGTATTTCTAACAACTGTATATTGTATTATATAAAAATTATATGTAATCTAATGATTCCTTAAATTGCATTCCACAAAGCCATCTATGAGGAACTTGCTAGGCAACTATTTTGAATTAATTATCTTAGAAATGTCCATTCATTTAAACAGTTTCAAAGCCTGAGAAATTCAGAAACATCACAACCAGCCTGTTAAATATAGACAGAACCTTAAAACTTGAGGAAGATGGAATTCACTGAGCAATTTTCCACAATGTAGGAAGGTAGAAGAATTATGTCTGACAACAAATAGGGAAAAAGATACCTTCTTGGTTTTGTGACTGTCCGTTAACTATCCTAACATTAAACATATGTTAAATATATAGCTAGAAACGTTCTCATGATGTTGGATAATAATAATAAATATTTTATTATTTTTTAATAACTGTTTTGGGACTATATCATAGCATAGAGATTTATTTATTTTTTTACTATAAACAAAGTAAAATTACCATATTAAACAACTATTTATGTTTATCAGTATTCAAGTTCTAATATTTAAAGTAGTTTTATTTTTATACAATACATTTTCCTCTCTTAGGTAACACAGTAAATATAAATATTTAAAAAAAATAATCTATTGGATTTTACAGCACGAGAATTATTATAGTCTACAATTTCTACCAAAAATGGCAACTTGAGAAACCATACTGTTTTCTGACATCTTTAATATAAAGACTTATTCTTTAAAATACTCAATGAAATTGATTTAAAAAATATAACTTTTATATTTATTCATATTCTTAAAAACCTGAAGCGTTATTTAAAGAAAATCAATAAAATACTTACAGTAAAAAAAAATAAAAAATAAAACAACATATATGACAGTAGCAATCCAGAAGAAGGTTCTATGTAGAAGTCATAAAAATGATTTCTCCATCACATTTGGTCCCAAATCAGTAATGCATTTAAGGCAAATCTATTCTGATTTCTGTTCAGTACTTTACAAAAAATATGTACAACTTGAATTTTGAAAGTTTGTATTCAAGTTAATGTTTCCAGACATAATGCTTGATTTTTCAGTCTACTGGAATCCACTTCTCAAATAGCTCCCCAAGACTACCTCTTTATCTACCTGTCTATATATCTACCTACCTGTCTATGTACTTACACTCCAGATATTCATGTGAGTGTTAGCAGTGATAGGTTTTCCTTTCATTTAAAGTTAAAGGCAGTTAAAGGCAGAAAAGCATTCGTTCATGGTCTGATCATGAAACTGAGAGAAAGAAATCTCAGAGTTCTAATTTAGATTGATCTTTTTTATGTTTTTAATGCAAAATGAAATTGATGCATACTTATTTCAAAATATATTATTATATCAGAAGCTACCATTCTGGCTTCAATATGTGCCAATCAACTATGCTGATGTCATGCTTTTGTTCTTACAGGGTAAACCTGATAACAATAAGCATTTCAACTAAGCATGTGCATAAATGTTTGCAGGATTAGGGACTATCTTTTAAAAATAATTTCTATATGAAGATAATTACATGGTATGTTAGATAACCGGTACATTGAAAAATAGGAAAAGACATACACATGAGAAATGTTAGATGATTTCTAAAGACTTTTATAATACAAAGCCTATTGTAAAATAGGTATTCAATTATGCATATCTTAGTTCCACTAACAGCTGAATGACCATCATCCTTTTTTTTAAAGACCCTACCTGTCACTGTAATGCAAATAGAGATCCAGCTGAGGTCACACTGGGAATTTTATCTAAATCAAAAGCTAAATACATAGGCTTTTCATGAAGTGCTTTCTCTTCAATTTCACCAACTATGGTGACTAGCTAACCAAATGATAGACTACAATATAAAATCTAGGTTATCTTTTTATGACCAGATTATGATTCACTAAAGGTACAAATCAACAAGGTTTTCACCTATGCTTGTTATTGATTCATGTAGGTAATCTAATCTGTGTAACAAATAAGCCAGGATATAGAAGTTTTCAGTTCTACATAGACTATCATAACATTAAATGATATACAGTTTATTTAAAATATTTATAAATAACTTTAATAATTAATTTCATTACAATGACTTTTAAATATCACAAATGTCTGGTACTTTACTATAAATACTCAATCCTTATTAATGCTTATATAATGGAATAGTTAATGCTTTGCATAAAACAAATGTAAAGAGAAACAATCTGTTTTATCAGCCATTTTACTACTTTCTAATTTGTAACTATGAAAGCACAAATGGACTCTATCAAGAAGAGACCTTAATGATATAAACACTATTTATTTTGCTGTTATTTCTTGTTGTGTAATCACTCTACTTTGCAGTCACACGATATATATATATCAAAGGAACACTTGTTCTTAAGTATCTCAATACATTAGTTTTAAATAAAACAGAAATGTCTTTCAGAACTGTTTAGATGATGCAGTTTACAGAAAAGTTGAATGTGGCAATAAGCTACATTATAAAGCTGAACAGAAGTATATTTTGCTTTGTTTTTCTAACTTAATAAAAGATCTTGCTCTGCTTGAAGACAGCTTTATATATATATATATATATATATATATATATATATATATATATATATATAAAGTCTGACAGTTTAAAATCCAAAACTGAAAAATACTTTAAAAATATGCCAGTGTGCCCCTACTAAATTTTGGACTCTGAATCAATCACGAACACCCTGGGGGAAAAAAATAAATAAATAAAAAAAAATTTAAATGTGCCCAGCGTAAGGAGCCTCAAAAGTAAGTCCTTCCACTCCTGTGAAGAGTAATGATATGTAGTATAAGCAGACATATGCTAATATGCTAAAGCATTTAGTCCATCCTTTAACTCATTACTTCATTTAAAACATGGTTCTAGTCCAAAAAGGAGTTCTATAAAAATGGCATCTTCTTTTGAAAAAAAAAATATATCCTCTTTCAGGTAATTGTATATAAAATCGTAGCTGTTTAATTTATGTCAAAAATGTTTTTGCTACTCCTTATGAGTTAATCAGGACTCAGTCCTATAAGATGCTGAGCACTTTCTGTTTCTACTTTCTTTAATTACAATTGAAGCACTAAGCATCTAAGCATCTCCAAATTTTTTAAACTTACAGGTAGTTAATCAGTTCAAAATGTCAAAGTTAATGAAGAAAAAGAGATTTCAGGAAGTGAACTCAAGGGTGTTGCTTGAAAAAGATATTTGCTTGTATGTTTGTAAATGAGGATGGGCTTTGGCTTGCATAGCCTTTTCCTATTAGTACAAGCTTTCAATTAAAATAACATATCTCCTGATCCCAGCTAAGATTTCAGCTGACAACTGGGAGGCTGAATATTTATTTCTTTATAAACACTTTAATTTTAATGTGAAATTCCTGAGAAAATAACATAATTCCACAACACCAGATTTATAGAAAGTCTGCCTTTAGAGTAGAACCATATTTAAAATTTCACCATGCAGACTGGAGAAACAGATTTAAGTTAGTTATACTTTTAGAAATACATAAACAATTTCAAAAACACACGAACACAGCACAAAGTTCACTCTTGCACTAGAAAAAAGTAACAAAAAAGGAGTACACTCACAGATAGAAAACTTGTTGCTGTTGTCTTTCCCTGGAAACAATTTAAATCCTCTAGATTTAAAATCTATGGCCTTTTTCACTAGTTAAAAAACAAACAAACAAACAAAAACACATATCAGGCAATACAGTCTAAAATATTTCACTTCATTTGATAAATTTAATCATGAAACTATATACAAATTAGAGTACCAGCTACCTAGCAAGCTCATATTTTGTACCTATTGTGGAAAACAATTTACTAAAACAAGTTGAAGACCAATTTGTGTGCCTAACAAAGGACAGAAGTAAAATCTGTAACTAATTATTTCTCCTGCATAACTGAAAATAAAATGAAGGCCAAAAGTATTTATTTCCATGCACTATTATCAATGTAAAACATTGTCACATATTTATGGAACCTGGGAAATAAATAATAATAATAAAAAAGTTAGGTATGTTGCTTGAAAACTGTTGACTCTTATGTGGTGTTTCTACTGTATACAGAAACACTAGTACTTATCTCCTTGACATCAAAAATAAAATAAAATAAATACTATAAAGAGTACTTGCCAAAAGAAGTCAGCAACCTTTAAAAATAAAGAAACTCTGAAATTTTTGAAATAGCTGAATTTGGGGGGAAATTTTATTTTATTTTTTTTTCTTTCCAGTAACTGAGTATTTAAGAGGAAACAGTGTCATCCACAACATCTTATTGAAAGCACACTAGAATCAAAATATTTTCCCAAATCTAAATTCCATCAGTGTGCAAGCAATAGAGGATTTATACTACTTTCTGCATATATTCTGAAAAGGTTTAGTTAGCAGTAGAAATAACATATTTTTATCAACATATTTGCCTGTTACTTCACAGTTGAAAAATTATATTAAAAATCAGTATTACATTTCGTTAAAAAAATAGACAAAGAAACACTGTTACAGCTCACAAAAAAAATCCTTCTAAAAGTAGCATACATTCTCAAGATCTACAGACACTCATATCCACCCCATGTTGAAGTGTCTCCACTAGTTCTTTTCAAATCTACCTTAGCTATGTCCCTAGCTTTAGTACCAAAAAATTTTTTTTATTCAGGATATATACAGATTTTATTTTCCTTTTTAAATTATTTTTCACATAAAAACATAAACCTTTCATTAATAGGAAAAAAAAAATTCACATTATTTAACCAAACATACAAGACTAAGGTACTTTTTTAACTGAAGAGAATTGGATATTAAAACTGAAATACAGTTTGCTGCTCTACTGTTGGATCTGCAGCTGCTTCTTTCTCCACTTGAAAATCCTTATTTTCAAAGTGTGATATGGAAGGTAGCTGTCTCTCACCTCACCCCCACTCACCACCGGCTGAACTATATGTGTAAAAGCCTATGTTTTGGACTGTCTTTGTGATAAAGGCAGTTAAATGAGGCAAAACACGTGGTGTTAATGTATTTTTGAAACAAAAAAATAATAATAAAAAGAGAGTAAACCTGAAACAACAGATATAAAAAATTAAGAGAGAATAAAACAGAAACAGAGACTTAAACTTGTTTCTTTCACTCAAGTGCTGTTTTCTCTAATTAACTTTGCCAGTGAATAATGAACTCTATATAAAAGAGGACCTAATTAAAATAATAATAATAATTTAAATTTAATATACAGGTTAATATTAGGTACATTATAATCAAGTGACTTCATAGACTACATATATTTACAAGCTATAGGGAAGAGGAAGTTTTATGTTGACTATCAGGAAATAATGCTGTGGAATACAGAGATAAAAGGAATTAGGTCTAAGAGAATTTAACCCCAGAAGACAGACAGTATTCTATCAAAGAATTATTCTGCACCTGTCAAATTATTACAGGAAAATAGTGAATAGTGATATTACTACTTATACAAAGCAAAAATACCAAAGTAGCAAAATAAGTAACAGTAATCATTACCATGCACAAGAGCAGAAAAAAAAAATCAGGAAAAAACAACTAGTAAATAAGACACTTTATAGGATAGTTGAGAAGTCATGATAAATATTTTACACTTCCAGCAGAAGAAACTATACTTTCATCTAAGTAAATGAAGGTTTTTATTTCACAATGTAAAATGTAAATTTCCATCCTAATGTAACCTATGTACATTCCCAATGGTTCTGGGAAATAAGCTTTTGCAGGAGTGGAATGTATCTGTTATCAGAAAATACTATTATTATTATTTTAAATAATTGAAGCCTTAAGCAATGCTATAGTCAGTGGAAGTCACGGACATAACTGTATCCTCAAACAGCAAAGCCATACTGAAATAATAACAATCACAGAAACAGGGAATCACAGAATCACACAGTAGTTGAGGTTTGAAGGGAACTCTGGAGATCATCTAGTCCAACCTCCCTATTCAAGCAGGGACACCTAGAGCACACTACCCTAGACTGTGTCCAGGTGGCTTTTGAATATCTCCAGGGAAGGAGACTCCACAGCCTCCCTGGGCAAACCGTTCCAGTGCTCCGTCAGCTTCAGAGTAAATAATTTCTTCCTCATGTTCAAGCAGATCTTACTGTGTCTCATTTTGTGCCTGTCATCTTATTGCTGAGCATGACAGAGAAAAGTCTGGCCCCATCCTCCTGACACCCTCCCTTCAGATACTTATACTCATTGATAAGATTCCCCCTGAGCCTTCTCTTTTCCAGGCTGAACAACTCCCTCAGCTTTACCTCATATGGGAGATGCTCCAGGACCTTTATCATTTTAGTAGCCTTTTGCTGGATTGTTGTATACTGGGGAGCCCAGAATAGGACACAGCACATCAAGGCTGAGTAGCGAGGGAGAATTACCTGTGGGCAATGCTTTTCCTAAAGCACCTAAAACACTGGCCTTCATGGCTACAAGTGCACCTTGCTGGTTTATGGGCAACTTGTCCACCAGGATTCCCAGGTCCTTCTCTGCATGCTCTCACATAACGTTGGGAGATTTTTGAGATGCTCTTTATACACAAATATGAACCTATGAGTATAGCTGTAAGCTTCTTTATGCCTTTGAGGATCAATGTAAAATAACTCATGGATCAGACAACATGCCTGGTATTTTTTGTAACACCAAAGTAAAATGGGAGTGGGCTTGAATGTATGATCTCAGGTGCTGGGATGGGTTTTAGTTCTAGTATTAGGGAGATGTGTGTCCTTTATTTTTAGAAATCATCATACCAACATGACAAAGAAGACCTTTTCTTTGCTTCTTTTCAACCTCAGTCCTTAAATGGCATATCCACAGTTTACGTACACAAGAAACAGAGTTTACAATATATAAAATGGAACTGTAAAATAGACATGAGGTTCAACAAGACTAAGTGGAATGTGCTGTCAAGGCAATCCAAACATTAATAAAGACTGAGGGATGAAGGGAGAGCAGCCCAATGAAGAACTTAGGAGCAATGCTGGATGAAAACCTCATCATGAGCTGGCAATGTGTGCTTGAAGCACATAAAGCCAGCCACACCCTAAGCTGCATCAAAAGAAGCATGGCCAACATGTCAAGGGCGGTGATTCCCTGTGCTCTGCTCTAATGAGGCCCTATCAGGAGTACTGCATTCAGCTCTGGGGCCCCTAGCACAGGAGATACATGAGCCTTTTGGAGTGGGTCCAGAGACCATGAAAATGATCAGAGGACTAGAATACCTCTCGTAGGGTAGGGAGGCTTAGGGAGCTGGTGTTGTTCAGCCTGTATAAGAAAAACTCCAGGAAGACCTTATAGTGGCCTTCCTGTACTTAAATGGGGCCTACAAGAAAGACAGGGAGAGACTCTTTATCAGGGAGTTTAGTGATGGGGCAAGGGATAATGGCTTTAAACTAAAGAAGAACAGGTTTAGATTAGATATAAGGAAGAAATCGTTCACTGTGACAGTGGTGAGGCACTGGAACTAGTTGCCCGGAGAAGCTAAGGGTGCCCCATCCCTGGAAGAGTTCCAGATCAGGTTGGCTGGGGCTTTGAGCAACTTGACTTAGTGGAAGGTGTCCCTGCCAATGTTAGAGGGGTTGGAATTAGATGGTCTTTAAGGTTCCTTCCACCCCAAACCATTCTATGATTTTATAACTATTTGCAACACCTTGCTGTGGCTATTGAATAGTACAAGGAAAGCAAGCAACAAGAACTCTGAATGTTCTTTACACGAAAAGAGGTGAAACATACTTTTATTTTATTTTTTACTTTTGTTTAAATGCTGATTTATTGAACAGTACTTTAGTAACACAGTGTGAAGAAGCAGCTATAAGAATGTATTTTGTACAAACATGCACAGTGACTAAAATATGTGTCAGGCTGTATATGCATACACATACATACAACCTAGACACATACAGACAATATATAGACTATGTAATTTTATCTAAAGCTTTAGATAAAGTCCAGTGTTTTCTGCAAATACAAAAGATGAAACTGAAGACTTCATTGAGGAAGGAAGAATATAAAGAGTTCTAAAAATAAAAGAAGTCTGCATGGGAGATGAAATTTTGCATGCCAGATGGGTGGTCTGAGATTCTGGTAATAAAGCAAGCTTGTATACACAGTAGTCAATTGACATATAAACTTAAAGAGATTCAGAATAATTTTGTTGAAGTCTTTGTCCTAAATATCCTCTTATGCAAGATAATGAAGCTTCAGGTACTTTTAGGCTATGTTTTAGACACACTGAAAAAAATATATTTTTTTTTTCCTTTTGTAGAAAAGTTATATATAACTGTAAATTTATTCATATTCCGTGGCTTGCCGGTTTTTACATTTTTCTATGGAAAGCAACTCATAGGATGAAAGCTCTTCAGAACTTATGAGCTACACATTTTGATTAGGTCCTTGAGATTTTTAGAATAGAACCACATGCCTATTTTCTACAAACACTGTCTCAGAAAATAAAAACAAACAAACAACAACAAAAAAAACACACTGACTTCCCAGTTTATTTTTGTCTTTCTATACCATATTTGTCTTAACTGCAGTATGGATGTGTTGAAAAGGATGGAAATCTTTGGAATACTGCCTAAACATCAGAAACAAACAAAATATTCCATATGCTTAAGAACACTCTCCATGATTTAACAGAACATGTTGCTGTTGACAGAGAAACAACATAAAACAACATGCTTCTTGAGGAAACTGTTTTATATTTATCTTAGTTAATCACTATGAGAATCAAGAATTGCAAAGTATTTCTTATTTCTTAATACAGGATGAATGATATGACTAATGGGAATCAGGATGTAGAAAACAGGGAGAAAAACTACTGATAGGTTTCCATTTAAGCTTCAATAAATTAAGTTCCAGATGTCGAAATGGCAACTCAAATGGTAACTCAAAGTGTTGAGTTACACATAAAGCAAAACAGACAAAAAAGGATTCAAGTAATGTGAAGCCAGCAACCAGCTGACTCCATGGTTTTTTCTCTTAATATCTGCATCCAAATTTTTACTTCAAAGGCAGATATACTTTCAAGTATATCTGAAAGAATTGCTGTGTTATGAAGGTACACAGTCTTTCAAAATATTCTAAGACATAGATCTTAATTCTGTATTCATAGTTAAAAATAATAATAATAAATTTGGAACAAATACCTTAATACTGCCATTTTACACATTTGTACTTTTGGTGAATACATATACAAAACATAGGCAAAAGGTTGACCACTAGACTGGTCTCAATTTTCTCTTTGATGACATTTGTCTCGGTAGGCCAACAGCTTTTGGAATTCCTGGTTTCTTATTACAGAGACCAAAAATCAAGTCAAGATTTTTAACCATGATGACACATGGTGGTACAAGCTATTCTGAACAAAATAGAACTTCCATATAATATTCCAGTGGAATACAGGAAGTAGAAAGTCAGTAGCGATCTCAGAAGCGTTAGGCAGGAAAAAAAAGAGGAAAACAAAGAACACAAAGAGTTTGAACTCTCCTTCTAATTATCAATTATACAGCTCTACCAACTTTCTTCAGAGGTTTATCTACTTAGCTTTTAGCCTGTGGTAAAGCCTTGACTCTTTTGAAAGGGATGACATAATCAGTCTGACGGGCCAGCTCATGGGTTATGATCTATACTTAGTTTAGATTCATGTCATTCTGATATAAATAACAGTAGAAGATGGAAGTTTGTACCAATACAACAACTTAACTCTGAACTGAACAAAAAAGGCAGAGTAACAATATATATATATATTATATTTTCAAAATGTGGAAACCAATGTTTTAAATTATATTAATATTTAAGATAATATCTGCTATTTATGATATGTAAGGAGATACAAACCCTTGTGGGAGAGGACTAATCTTGACAATTACTGCATTTAGCACATTTACTCTTTATGCCAGTTCCTATATTGAAAATCACCTCAGCCAAATAAGAATATATGTACTTATATTTTACGGCTGCCTATTATACAATAAAGACTTAGAAATATAATTTCTGTAGGAACCTTGAATACAATAATCTCTCAGACACTAGAAATGAAGTTTACAAACTAAGAACTATTTCTCATATTTTACAATTCTGGCTCTGCTGAAGAAGTATATCCTGAGAGACATGCGCAAGACAAAAACTTCCAGATGGAAAATTTCCTTCTATAATATGGAAGCATCAAAGATAACCATGCAAAGTACTCTATTTAAAACACAGACAACTCAAAAAATCATGTATTTTTTTTAGTTATGCAACAGCATTTATGTAGAGAAATTGTCTAACTTGTCTTGTCCATACTTTCTTACTTTTCTACCAAGTACAAAGAACATTTAAAATGTTGAAGACTGAAATTCACCAAAACCAAAAGTTACACATGTAACAGGCACTCAGGTTGTATTACTACAAGAAACTACACAGAGTAAAAATCATTGGAAACTGAGGACTCTTCTGACCACGTATACTTCTTTCTTCTTTAAAGTAGTTGCTCATAGTAGTTCAAACACCGAAACAGCCCCTCTCCTGAAACTCTGTCACATTAAATTCACTGCACCCCAGCTAATAGAGGAGAACAATACCATATTATCAAAGCTGTATTTCATGACTGCACTTAAATTATTGCCCTCCTTAAATGACATCTGCTGAGATACAATAATATGAAAAAAAAAAAAAAGGCAATAGACTGCTCATTTGGCTGTGCCTATATACGAAGGCAGGGGATGGCGATTCAGGAGAAGTATAGAGCTGTTCTCAAGCCATGAAGGGAGGAAATCAGATGGGCCAAGCCCCATCTGGAACTAAATTTGCCTAGTGTAGCATAAGACAATAAAAAATGCTTTTAAAAATACATCAACTGCAAATGAAACCTCGAGGAGTATCTCCATCGTTTATTGAATATCAGGTGAAATGCAGTGATGAAAGATAGGGTACTTAATGTCTTTTTTTAACTCAGTCTTTACAGTAAGACTAATTATTCTCAGGGTGCACAGCCACCTGAGTTGAAAGATGATGACAAGGAACAAGATGAAGACTACTACATAATCAATAACAGTAAGCATATTCTCTGCATTTACGCTATTCAGGAAATAACAAGTAATTAACTGCTTTCTAAAGAGAGGAAAATAGTTGTTTTTAATACAGTTTAGAACTGATACAGTTTAGTGCAGAACCACTGATTGCTCCAGAACAGAAAATATTAGATTATGACAGATTTTATTTGCTGCATATACTATTTCTAATGATGGAAACAGGAGTCCAGTATACTCTGGATTTCCCACATTCAGTGCTTATATGCAGATATATCAAATAAATCATACATGATACACTGAATTAGACATATGCTTGGAATTATGTGTTCCAAAAAAGTTGGTATGCATGCACAGCAGATCTACCAAGCCTTAAACTTGAACTCATTATTCATGCACAGATCATTTTATTTATTTTATTTTTTTTTTTTTTTGGGGGGGGGGGGGGTATTTGTTTTTTCATACACTGCATGTTTACTAGGCATGTAACATATATAGTTATCCAGAATTTCCAAACTCTGACTACACAAGTCCCAAATATGAAGATGTCATTGCTATTACAACTTCACCACTTCAAGGGACTGTAAAAGGCAGATAAAAAAAAAAAGAAAGGTGAAAGGTGTGTGTGTATGTAGATATTGCAGCCTATTTAGATATCAGGTGATAGCACTTCAGGCTCCAGAAATCTTTATTTAAAAAAAATCTGAACCAAAGTATTCCATAATAAACCATGCTCAAACACACTGATGCTGCAGCACAATTTTCTAGTCTTTTTGCATCTTGAAGGTTGGCATTAGAGGACATAAATACAGAATTAAATAAGTAGATAATGATTATTTTTTTTAATATGAAGAATGATTCAAGACGAGCAATCAGACTGTAAAGTGAACCATCCACTTTTCACACTAATTTCTTTTTTTTTTAATTTGTTTCAAGATCATACTATAATTTAAGCAAAGTATCTTTGTGCACAATAAAATGACTAAAATAATATCAATTACTTTTTGACTCCTTGCAAAAAGGAGAGATGTTTAAACAAAGTTCCTGTTCATTACAATATATTAAATGAATAAAATGAGATTTTGAGTCTCTTCCAGGTATATAAATTTTGCTGGCTGAAGATCTGTTTTAGTATTACCCCTTCCCACAGTCAAAATGTTTTATCCAGAATGGAAGAAAATATAAATGAAACTGAATGTGATTATTTTTTTTTTCATAAAATGATGGTTCAACAAACACAATTATATACTTTAGAATTATATGTCTATGGCTTCATTAACCTAACGTGTGCATTTCACGTTTATATTAAAATATAATGTATTTTGATTTTACTTTAATACATTTTCATTTTAATAGTGCAAGTTCTCAGTTCATTCTTAATCTACAGATGAAAACCTATGACGATTTTAAGAGAACAGTACTGTGTATTACATTAGCCACGTACAATTTAATATGTACTTGAAAAATTCTCATTGGGTTCTTATCACAGAAAAAATACACTGAAAGGAAAGACTACACCAAAAAGGAAAAAATCTCTTCTCTTGACTTAAAAGTATAACTGCTGAAAAGCTGCTGGAACAATAGAATTATTGCAAGTGTTTGCAAAATAGGAACGCTCTCACTTTACTTCCACTAAAAATTACAAAAATATTTTACTTCTTTAGGTAACTTCCAACAAATATAAAGAACATCTTTGTACAATAATGTAATGTAATTATGATCTGAACTTTATAAACTGTGATAGAACAAGTACTGATAAAAATAAAATGTGTGTGATACATGTTATATAATATAGGTTATTCTATATATTAGTACTGAGCTAAGAATGATGAGGAGGAATGATGAAGAAATAATTTTAAGACTTTGAACATCATAAAAGTTCTGTATAGGGACTACCTTTGGTCAGTTTGGGCCACCTGTCATGGCTGTGCCCTGCCCAGCTTTTTATGTGCACCCCCAGCCTCCTCACTAGCAGGGTGGCATGAGAAGCAAAAAAGTCCTTGATTTAGTATAAGCTCTGATCAGCAACAACAATAACAAAGGCGATATCACCACTATTTTAATCCTAAATACAAAATCAGTTACAGTGAATAAAATGAACAACAAAACCAGGACACCATGCCTTTTGTCTATTTAACATGTCTCCCAATAGATGTGCATCTGGCTACTGTAGTTTTGCTTTGCAGCCTTTCCTGACAGCACTTGAACTGCACTAGCACAGGCTGCTCTATAAAAGAAGGTTGTTAGTGGCCACTTCGAATAAGTGTGTGTTAAAAAATGCTACATCTTCATTTTTAGTATTTTGTAGTTATTTTAGAGCGATAATAAATAGATTAAGAAGATTTTTTTTCTCTCCTTTTTCTTCCTTCTAATCACACTAGACTTAACTATTGGATGAAAACCGATCTCCTTTCCAAAGATGACTTTGAAGTTGGAAGATGTAAAGAAGCTTAAATCACCATTATCAGTTTTTAATCTAAGAAAAATATTTAAATTAACAAACCATGGATTATAGATTTCATCCAGCAAACAGATGTCTATTTATCTCAATGCACACATTAAAGAGGTATTTCCAAACACTTTATGAAAAGTTAAACAAATATAGTTATGCTAATGAGAATTTCTTGTGACTTTATGAACTACTGCCACTTCGAAGACACAGAGTACACAAACCTTATGTATGAGTATTCTTATACAAATACATGAATGCAAAACTCTTACTTTTACTGCAAAATGTAATGATTTTCTTCACATTCGCATTATTATAGTTGTGGGTTTCACTCATCACACACACCAAAGAAAAAACCTGCAAACATATGCAGTGGTTGCTTATATGACTCTATTAAAAATCTTTAACAGCTCTTAGTAAAATCTCTGCTTCCCTGCTCCTCACTTTCTTTTTCTTCTTCTAAAGAAGAAAATCTCATAAAATGTAGGATGTAGGAATATATTTTCTATCAAATCTTTAAAAAGCTTACATCAAATAATCACAGAGCAGTGCTCTATTATTTTACTGAATCTTTCAAAAAAAAAAAATCAAGACAGTCAAATAACTCCCTCTTTGGTAAATAAACTGATTGAAGAGAGTTTCATTAGCACCCAATTTAATTCCTCTCATTTTCTCTTATATTTTGTGTGTTCTCACTTTATGACTCTCTTTTACTTTAGAACAAGTTTTAAACTAACCTTGTCTCCTACCTTCAGACACTCTCCTGCAACACAGCACAAAAAGAAATCCAGGATTAATGGGGAACATCCAGCAGGAAAGGTCTTTTTTGTTTTGTTTTTCCCTCGCTGAATCATTTTTTCCTGGTTATAACTATGATACTACAAAGTCAGATATCAAAAAGCTTAAGGCAAAGTGTGATAGTTAAGAGTTCTAAAAGAAGAAAGTGGCAAGGACAGAAATGAGAAAGCTTTGTGTTTTTTTTTCTTTTTTTTTTTTGTTTGTTTGTTTTTTAAAGGAAAAAAATGCTTAAAAAGTAGGGAAATAAAAGAGAATGAAGACATCAGTAAACTGAATAAAATAGACTTTGAAAAAAAAATCTAGCTAAAATAAAACAAAAAATGTTAATCCCAAAACTGAGCAAATACTCTTGCTCAATTTTCATTCATAATATGGTTAAAATTTCAGTTATTCTCAGAGGTATTTAATGAAGATGAATGTGTACTCCTGTATTTAAAATGAGCGTGTATCTTTAGACAGTCCAAACATGCTATGAAAGCACTCACTAAGAAAAGTTATAAAATATTGCTCATTATGTTTGCATACATTGCAATAAAAATTCTACTGTGCTAAGAAAGAGAAGATCAACCTAATATGAATTCTAAAACAATTCAGTAGCATCAACTACATTACTAAACTCTGAATTCTTAGTTTAATGAGACATGGATTATACAAAAGAACAAAATGTCAGATTATCCCCCATTAATGTAGTTATGACCACGCTCACAGTACTTAAATACTTCAACAGAAAATAAACAAGATAAAAATCACATTTAATTTCCTTCCTGACTTCACACCTGAATAAGACAGATCATACTAAAAACTGTGATGTAATAACCATATGAGCTTCCTCCCACCCCATTTTGAAATGGAGGAAGCAATACACTTTCCTGAGCTTGAATTCTTGGTTCATGAGAACTTAAGAACAAAAAGATTCTGTTTTTCTTCTAGCTGTAGCATCTAAATATATTCTTCGTTGGCTAATCAACCTGTAAAATCAACCTGTCTTGAAAGCAAGATTTTCACCTCCTCCTTCCAGAAGAGTTCCTCACTCCAATAAGAAGAATTCTTCTCACACTTCACCCTAATATACCTGTTTATATCTTATATACTTATTTGTCTTTACATTCCCTACATATTTGCATTCACTTCCTGAAATATTTATCCCTTCATCATTACATTTTCTTTTGTAAGGTCAGATGCTCAGAACAATATAATAGCAGCATAGTACTTTTATTTATCCAATTCAGTCTGAATTCTTTTTGATGAAGGAACTGTAATCATGTACAATATTCCTCATGAGATCTCACTGCCACCTTATTATTTATATTTGCACTGCCCTATCACTTGTGGAAATATTTCAGAGAAAGCTACTGGGTTTCCTTTTCCATCTTTTAAGTAGTTGTAATAAAAATTCTCTCTTCTTCTGTCATTTCCAGCTTACAATCAAAGAGAAGAAATTCTTCAACCATCCTTTGACACAAACTACAATTATTTTTGAAGTCCAGACAGTAAGTGTGGTAGACTAATTTTCATCTAGTAGATTAACTTTAGACAGAACCTCTAGTTCTCTCTTTCATAAAAACAACACAAAAGTCAGTTTAATAACAAAAATAATGTTGTTTACCATTTCTGGAAGAACTTATTCACAGAAAAATACAACAGAATCCAACATTAGGACTCATTCTATATATATATTCTATATATATATTTTTTTTTCCATCGATGACAATATAATAAAGTATGGCACTATTTTGATCTAACTAGCAACATTCTAAAAACAGTCTATGGTAAAAACTACATGTACAGTAAATTTTTAACGAATCATGTATGCGCATGTTTCAAATGGTAAGTTTTAGTAAATTGTATTTAGTATATTAAATCTTTACAAGCATAAATTACCTCACATAGGTTTGGAAGCAAAATTTTTGAGTTATGCTCAAGAACATGTGAAAAAAATAGATTTCCAGAATATAACCTAATTTTTAATATCTGTTAAGTACAGAAAGAATTAAAAAAGGAATTTACATAAACTTCTTAAGCAGGTCTAACAAATAGTTCCATAGGAAATTTAAATATGCAGAGCAAGACAATTGGTTGGATATTTTTGTAATGTTTTCATTGTCAAACAGAAGCTAAAATGTTTCAGTAGAAACTCACATGAAACTCTATAGAAATACCTGTGGAATATCTCCCCAACATGGAAATTACTTCCTGTGAAGAAACTGTAGTCACACATTCACAACCATTCCTTCAAAACATGTCTGTGTAATGAGAAATTTTGTATAGTAGACCATAACAGGTTAATTAGTCAATCTGATACATTTTCATGGCTACTGTAGGTGTACTATCAAAAATTGGTGATTACCAAGTGAAACCATTTTTTTTCTCAGTATATGAATATCCACTCTATCATCAGATGTATACTGTGATGTGGGTATAACACAATAAAATTATGTTTAGAAGATGTCTAGCAAATGCTAACAAAATCAAGACCATAAACATGCCATGAGGGGAATAAACTGCAGACACAGCTAGGTATGGACTTCATTCTCTAGGAGAGTGTATACAGTATTGATCTCATCTGTACATGTGCTGTGGTTTAATATTTGGATAAAATAATAATAATAATATAAAAAACAACCAACCAAAAAAAACCCCATAGCATTAGCTTAGCAAAATCTTGTCCCTTGTTGTCATCCTTCCCCCTCCTCCCAACCCCCCCCGCAGTGTAAAATTTTGTACTTTAACATGGCAATGTAATTCAGAAGAGCCTTATATATGTGTTAGATTAAAGGACAGGTCAGAGGAGAAAAGGACAGTGAAACAACAGTGGAGAGGACATTGTAGTACAATGACTACAAACAAGTGATAGAAGAAACTGTATTCACAGTTACTGCCAAACCTATCCGCCAAATTACTATACTCATATCCATGAATTAGAAGAGATTATTACAGACCTTCAGATACTCTTTCATAACTGAAAATAAGACTGTTTTCTACTTTTTAAACCTGACCAAAGATATTCTAAACAGAATGCCTAGCCATATAATCTGTAGAAACCAAACTCTTAATTTGTATCAACTGATAACCACAAAAAAAAAATAAAAAATTGTATTGTTAGAAATTAAAACAATTAAGAGACAAAAGCTATTTCATGATTTGTTTTGCATGCAAACCAAATCAAATACAGTTCTTGTTTTTTTTTATAACCTACTTAATTTACATAATGTTTTAAAATTCTGTACAACTGCAGCTGTGTCAATAGGTCTTAGTAAATGAAGCTACAGTCATTTATGCAAGGTGACTATCTGATCCAGTAGGATAACAGATTCCACTCTAAAGTTGTCTTTACAAAACATTGACCATATACAAAGACATCTACAAATTGCTTGTGCTATAAAAGCTCTTGCTTTTCAATATTTTTGTGTTTCTAAGTTCTTCAGGTACAATAGCTGTACATGAAACAATGGACTAGCATAAAATAATAAATAATAATACGTAATAAATATTATTCAATAACATTAACCTGCACCATTAACATCTGTATATGACAAAAAAAAAAAAGACAATCCAATTTGTTTCTGAATGTCTCTGGTGGTTAAATTAAGACATTCAAGCACTGCTGTTACTCAGATTTAATTTTCATATTGCTGTTTACCTTTAAGTGAAATAAATCTTGCTTTGTGTAGGCTCCAAGTGTTCATTATTAGTACTTTTGCATGTGGATTAAATCATCTGAATATAGGAATATAGCAAAACTTTAGATTTAATAATAACTTAATACTCTCCACTGAATTCCTTTCTGTACAGTCACTAATGTCCATTCACTGATTTCATATTTGATAGAATAAAAATGTATACACATTTAAAAAAAGCCAAACCTTTGCTGAAGATTTTATCAGAAGGGAGATGGATACATCTACACCACTGGTTAGTTTAGAAAAAAACAGCTATTTACAAAGTACAGTTTTGTTGTTTAATTGCTTATTTCTAAACATATATGTAGCATAGAATAATGTTTTTATCTCAACTTTTATCTCACACTAGCCTTGACAATGAAACACGATATAAATTATGAAGCGAAAATTCCTTGCTCTTCCCTCCCCCCTTTTTTTTCCTATAACTTAAATTAATTTAAATTACAATGACAATATTACTTACATTTTTTCATCTGTCTGCCCTCATTAGAACTCACTTTTTAGTAGATTTAATTCCTTTCCCATTTGGTTTAATCACACTTCTGGAATGTATACCTGACCTTTCATTTTTGATTTATACAGAATATTTTTCCATAACTACATGGGCACAAGTAAAATAATATCCAATACCTCTATGAGTAACAACTGCAAGTTCTTTAGTTCTTTCTATCTGCTCAGCTTTTCTTGGTCGTCTTCTTGTGCTTTGTATGTTTGCTTGATGAAGGGAGAGTTCTTCCTTGGAAGAGGCAGATTCCAGAATTGATTTTCTTATATTCATAGCTTGCACTTGTTGCTCTTCAGAAGGTTGTTTATGGGTGGATACAGTAACATCTGCAGATGTGCTAGCAACAGTAATAGCACCAGTTGTGACCGCAATAGGCTCCTCTAACTCACCAGTGGAGGCAGTTTTGATCAAAGTGGAAGAACCTGTGGGACACACAGTAGCACTGGATGCTAACTTTTTCTTTTGAATTGCGTTTTTCTGTTAAACCTAAGAGATTAAATTTCCCTCTGTTTAACATAGTAAAGACAACTGACATGAAAAGAAGAAGGTCAATATGGTTTATTTAAGTTTTGGAAGTAATCAGAACATTTTTTAATGGTAGTGAACATTTTTGTAATTATAGTGATATTATACATTTAGTTTTAAATGTGCTGCAAATGTTTGTAGTATTAACTTTTGTACCAGTCAGAATGAGAGCACATAATTTCTACCCCTTGAAATTCAGCCAAAAAATACCATGGTAGAAGCAGAAAATAAAGCCATATCATTAAAGCAGAAAATAGAGCCGTATCTACCCCATGAGTGGAAAAGTGATAACCGCCTTCTTGAGGAGTGATACAATAGCATTATGTGGTAACCTAAGCAGAAGGTGAAACTTTGGTAGTTCAACTGCTAATAAGGCTGTCAAATATGTTCACATACCCAATTCTTTCATCAGCTCTTGACAGGCTTCTAAAAGCTCATTAAAGCATTTAGCGTTGATACAAAGCCAAGGGCGGATGGAAAAAGGTACATGTGTATGTACATGTGTAAAAGGTACACGTGTAAACAAAACAACATCTAAGCATATTTATCTCTATTTGATATCGGACAAAGGCTGCATCTGTAATTTTCTTGTTACTCTCAGATTTCTGTTTAAAAAAAAAAAAAACACAACAACAACAACTAAGAAAAAAAAGTTTGATTAATTAAAATTTTGTCTATGCACTGCTTAGGAAAACATTTGTTTAACACTTCTAAGTTGTGTAGTAGCTAAAAATATGTAAACCATAGGGGATTGTTTTTTAAAATATTTTATTAACTTTTTCATCTTTCCCTATCCCCCAGATTCGTTTACAAATGTTTTGAGGTCAACTCACCCACCTTTGAATATTTAGAACATCTAACACAATAGCAACTCCATCTTGACTGGAACAGACAAATAACTGGGCAACACATAATAAAATTCATAATAAAAAATTAACATTAAAAAAGATGTAGCACAAACTGTACTATGATCTATTAGTATATTTAATACATAATACTGAATAAGGGACTTTTCAAAACTCATTCAAACATTCCACACTTCTATTTTTACTCCTGAGCTGTCTTCTCATGCACATTTTGAGACTTTGAAGTGTAGTGCACGATGACAGGATTTGCAGTATTTGCACTGTTAGAAGAATCACTAGAAAATGGAAATAAAACTCACAGTGGAACTGGGCAGTATATAGCACCTTTCATGCACATGCTATATCAAACCTTTTTACAAAACTATCAAATATACTGTATAAACAAATCAAACATCTTAAATGTTAAAAATACTCAGTCTTGATAATAAAGTCCGTGTTGTTTTTGGTTTTGTTTATGCAGAAATTTTAGGTGTGAAATGTTTTATTTTGCTACGAATAGTGTAGCAAACATAATGGTATCTAATAGGTAAAAAACAGTATCTAATAGGTAACAAACAGAGCTTCTGTATGCATGGAATAAGTTGTTTTTACTATCTTACATGTAATATCTTTATATCTGTTCCTCAGAACAGCAGTTCTAATTCATACAGCGGGAGTTCTCCCTGCACAACTAAACAACTTTAAAAGCACCAGATACATGTATAGCTACAGGTTTATGTGTAGGAAACAGAACCATGAATCTTCTAGTAGGTAATAATAGATAATAACAACAAAACAACAACTAAACAAACAAACAAAATCCTTACTGTCCTATGATGACAGCACTGTAACTAAAAATGGACCTAGGCGTGTTTTGTTTTGTTTTATTCTGGAATAAAAGAAGAAAAAAAATCACAACAATTAATAATATTACAAGACTAGACTAGTTATGATTCAGCTTACAAGGAATTTTCATAGATTGCTATCAAGATTAAAACATAGAAAATACAAGTGCATGTCCAAGAGATATTTTGGAACAGGATAATGTTGCTTAAAACAAAGAAAGAAAACTTACTGCATGTTGCATTATCACTACTTTTAAAGTAAAATATATGTGGATGTATCTTTATCATGCAAGCAAATGTACAAAAATAAGCAGTAGTCAGCTCCCAATATCAAGCTCAAAACAAAATTATATTCAGAATCTCAGTCAAATGGAATGTTATGTCCTAGTGTTTTAAAGACACACAGCACTTTAGTAGAAAATATTAACTAGTTAAGAGAAAGCCCATTTAAAAATAAAAAAGAAAAACAGCAAGAAAAATACTGCTTACTTAAAGCTTCAAACTGCATACATTGAAAAATACTGTACCACTGTGCTAGAGAGGCAACTTTCAAGCAAAGACACCTACCTTGTTATGCTTGTTAGTCAAGTGGAAGGAGATCAAAGTGATAAAACACAGGGCAGTTTAGTTCACAAAACTAGTCTGAATGAACCACTACTCAAAAGTGTTGTAACTGCTAAAACTTTGGATAATGGAAACATATGGAAGACCCATAAGCCTTTCTATTTATATAGGGGTGGAGGTTGCTCTTGATTCCAGCATCATTTCTAGTAAAGAAGAGAGGCAAGTGCCTTTGACATTTCCCTGAGACAAAGCTCCAGAAATAGATTATGAATCTGTGCTAGATGCACATAATTTGCATATGCAATATGCTATAACTATACACAGGGTTCCTCTTGTAAACATACGATAGCAAAGGAAATTTACCACACATAAACCCCCAGTGGAAATTCTGATTTAAATTAATCTCACAGTCTAATAGCTAGAATTAGCTAATAAAATGAAAATGCTTCTATTGAAAACATTTTTTCCTTCCCGTTTAGAATACTACAACTTGGGAAAGCTCACCTTAAAATGTGGGAATGCTCGAGGAATGTATCATCCCTTTTTAATTAGTACATATATTTAAAATTTACTTATTTTAAATTGTAAAGAATGTGTCCGTAGTGAATTAGAATTTAACCATGTTTAGAAACTCTAGGCCTGAAAAAAGTAGTGACATTTACCACAAGAAAAGTTCATGTGTTGGAAAGAAGGATCAGACAAATGCGTTTCTTGAGGTAGATCTTAATTCAAATTTCTGTATTTCAGAGACAATTTATTATCTTAACCAAAATTAATTAATCTCAAACAAGATGACCTGAGTTTTATGCTCATTATAGAAGCTTGAGTTCTAGGCTTATTACAGTCATAGAATCATAGAATGGCTTGAGTTGAAAGAGACCTTAAAGATCAACTAATTCCAACCCCCTGCCATGGGCATGAACGCCACCAACTAGATTCAGGTTGCCCAGGGCCTCATCCAACCTGCTCCTGAACACCTACAGGGATGAGGCATCCAAAGCTTCTCTAGGAAATATGTTCTTGTCCTCCCAATTAGTGAAGGATTTCCTACTAACATCTAACCTAAACCTACCCTCTTAAAGCTATTCTTCCTTATCTTATCACTCTCTAAGCTACTCTCCACCTTTTTATAAGCTTATTTTAAGTAATGAAAGGCTGCAAAGATGTCTCTCCAGAACTTTCTCTTCTCCAGACTTAATATCCCCAGCTCTCTCAACCTCTCTTCATAGCAGAGGTACTCCAGCTCTCTGATCAACTTTGTGGTCCTTCCGTGGACTCATTCTAACAGGCCAATATCCTTCACATACCCCAGACGTGAATACAGCGCTCAAAGCAGGGTCTCACAAGTGCAGAGCAGAGCAGGAGGAGACAATCCCTTCCTTGACAGGCTGGACACCCCTCTGGTGATGCAGCCCAGAATGCAGTTAGCCTTCTAGGCTGCAAGCCTAGGTTGCTAGCTCTTGTTGAGCTTTTTGTCCACCAGAACCCCCAGGTCCTTCTCTGCACAGCTGCTCTCAATGAGTTCTTCTCCCAGTCTATGCTCATGTCTGGGATTGCCGCAACCCAGGTGTAGCACTTTGAAGTTGGACTTGTTGAACCTCATTAAGTTCACATGGGTCCACTTTTCAAGGTTGTCCAGGTCCCTTTGGATAGCATCTCTTCTTTCTGTTGTATCAGCTGCACCACTCACGATATTGTGTTCAATCCCAGATTAAGCTGTAGATTTCACCTGTAGCTGCTATCTCCTATTAAACCAGAACTGTTTTTCTTTCCTAGAGGGGCTAGCATAAGCAAGAACTACCAGTGATTAGTCAATATACATTAGCACATGATTTAAGACTCAATTTTAAAAGTAAAATTAACATAATTACCTGCCGATATTTAATTAACATTCTTTCTTATAAGATATGATTAAGAAAAATGTTTTAGCAGGATTCAAAATGATAGGATTTTAAGGAAAATGAATTAATTCTCTAAATTAAATTGACAGTGTGAAATTACAATATTACCATGCTTTCAGATACTAACCATCAACTGGACTTAAACTATTCTCATCACAATGCCAGTTTAAAATAAAGCTTCAATACAGATTATATTACCATGACTTCTATTATTACAAGCCAACTGTTATAATTCCATAGACTGAAAAGCACAGGTATAGCCAGCACAATATAACTGACTTGAAAGCCATCACTAAACGTTTGAAATGCAACCAAATAAGTATGATTCATCAAGAAGTATTCTGAAAATGTTATAAAGATTTTCTAAATTTGCTCTTTCTTCAGAGACAACTGATAAATAAATATTAACATTAAACTAGTGTTTTAATACTACTTATTTGTCCACTAGTTAGTAACACCATGCTGATTAGGAGTCAAAAAATAAAATATAATCCAAAAAGGTTAATATTCTATAAAGTGAATTTGTTTTGTATCACACATGGATTAAAACAAATGTTATCCATAGGAGCATAGAATAACTCAGGACAAAATGTACCACAGGAAGCCTCTTAGCCATGCTTCTGCATAAAGCAGCATCAACCCTGAGGTCAGAGCAAGTCACTCAGGATTTTACATGGTCAATTCTTGAGAAAACCTCACAGGATGGAGACTGCCCAATTTCTCTGAGTCAACTTGTTCAAAAGTAAGATTCACAGCAAGTTTATCTTTATATATGGTCTGAAGATCTTGTTTCCAACCCTGCCATCTTTCTCATTTTCTCAAAACCTACTCCACCATGAAAAGCTTGGTTTTGACTTTTCAATGAAGACACCAGGAAGCTGTTATTAGCTTTGCTGGCTTCTCCAGGGTGAACAAGACCAGCTCCATCGGCCTCTCCTCACAGGGCAAGTGCTCCAGCCTCCAGCTGCCTCAGCAGCTCTCTACTGAACATGCTGTAGCAAAGAACTTGTCTTCCTGTATTGAGGTCCAAAACTGGATGCCTTATTCCAGCTGTGGTCACATGAGTATTGAGTAAAGGACAATAATTCTTTCCTTTGATCACACATTCCTGTTAATATAGTGCAGAATATTGCTGCCAGGGCACATTGCTGGCTTGTGCTCTGATTGTTGTCTGCCAGGACCCACAGGGCCTTTTCAGCAAAGCTGCTTGCTACCTACCATTCCTATGCCATTCTGTCTTCCTGGGTGCAACACTTTACATTTGTCCTTGTTGAGTTTCATAAAGTTCCTGTTGGCCCATTCCTCTAACTTCTCTACATCTCTCTGGAAGGATCTATCTATGACTATATTGACTATTGGCTGATATTTTGGCATCATGTGCAAATCTGATGAGATTGTGCTCTGCCACTGATTTTAGATCATTGGTAAAAACATTGAACAGAACTAGTACCATGACAGACCCTTGCAGTACTCCACTTAGATTAGAGGTAGAGTATGGCCTGTTATCAACTATCCTCTAAATTTACAAGTTAGTAACTTCAGCAGTGGAAGAATAAATGAAAATCGGTGGATTATTCATAAAGTAGTTCACAAAAAAAATATAGTATATGCTTGAAAAAGACCAAATAAATGGGACAATTTAGACTATCAGACTGCAAAAACATCAGTTGACATAGCAATAGATTTTTAACTCCATATAAATTGTGTTCCCTTTGGCCACTGTGTGTAACATTATATAGTATAAGTGCATTACAATCCAACTAACTTTAGATCTGAAGTCTTATATATCAGTATTAAATTACGCTTCTATGTAATGACATTTCTATGTAATGTAGTCGTATGATATACCACTGAGGTGTATAATATATGATTATCAGGACTCTGAGGGCCCTGGTGGGCATAAACAGCTCTGCCCAACATCCCCTAGATCTCCCCCATCCCTGCCTGTGGCCCAGGATCCTTTTTCAGCCCCTGAGGCTGTCAGCCCCTGCCCCAGTGAGACCACCACAGGGCCAGTCTCCAGCTCTCCACAGCACTGCTTTGTGCAGCCATGAGCCCCACCCAGCCAGACCCAGACCCCAGCCTCCCTCTGTCCTCAGGGAGATGCCAGATGCTCAGGGCTAGGGCTGTCCGAGTGTCCCTGGCTCCCCTGCTCCTGGCCAGGGTGGTGGGATGGGTTCCTGCCCTGCTGGTCTGCATGCAGATCACCTGCGGTCCACAGCTCACCAGCCCTCAGGGAGCCAGCTGCTGAACCTTGACAGTAACTGTCTCTTCATCACTGTGAAAAATACACTGCCTACATACATTTAAAAGCATTACATTTAAGAAGAGGTAAGTAATTCTCTCTTATTTCTCACTCAGAATAAATAAACTAAGTTCATGTCTAAACAGAGTAAATGTTACTTATAAAGTAATATAAAAATGAACTACTTAAAAATGAAACTCTACCATCTGGTCTTTTATGACCTAAATGATTCCATGATTCTATGATTTTTGTTGTTGTTTCACTAAAAGGTCAAAATACACTGAATAAACAAGGAATGTTTTTAGTAATGCTTTTCAAGAAAGGTCAAGTGCGAAAAAAAACAATTCTCTAGGAAGAAAAGTTCTTTCAGTGTACATAATGATCCAAAACCCACTTAAAGAGATAAAGCTATTCCTACAGAACATTATGTGCTCTCAGCATCAGGTGGGCAATAAGCAAACTTTTGAGCAATGAAATGGGCATCCAGTACAAAACATGAACTTTGCCTCAGGAAAAGCTTCCCTGGGAGGTGTCCCAGTGATCCATTAGTCAACAATTTCAAGATATCTAAAGCTAAATACTTACGTGTTACAGTTAATTTCAAATGTATTCTTTCTCCTGTAGAGTGCCCTGCCTAAAAGTACAACAATTTGATTTTCAGAAATGTCAGATGGTTTCGAATACTTCTTACATTTCTTAGCTAATAGTACTTAAGGAGTTCTGAGGAGAGTGGTTGCTCAGAATATCTGTAGAATGGTTTGGGGTTGGAAGGCACCTTTGGAGATTGTCTAGTCCACTGATTTCCTAAAGCTGGGTCAACTACAGCATGTTGCTCATGATAGTGTCATGTTTTGGATATATTCAGGGATAGAGACTCTACAGCTTTTCTGAGCAAGTTGTGCCAGTTTTTATTACCTTTTCAGTAAGAAGGTTTCTTCTGTTTAAATGGAATTTCCTGAATTTCAGTTGTTGCCCATTATCATTTATACTTAGACTTGGCACCGATGAGATGAATATGGTTCATCACCCTCTTTATACATGTATGCACCGACATAATCATTTAGGCTTGGTCTTTAAAACACAACATTTTTTTGTTAGAGAGAAGCGTGTTAAACAGCTACATTTTCTAAAATGGAATCACGTATTTAAAGAAATGCATATCTGAACTAGAAGTTTAAAATAATATACATGCTACACATTCTTTCTACTTTTTCTTAGAAAAACATCCTACCCTCAAGTCTAACTACCTACTTCAACAATCAAATTTTTTGATATAATTTTGTAGGTCAGCACAACAATTTATTTTCCAGAAAAACTCAAAGCTGACACTGGAAGAAAAAAAGGAAAACAAAAACAAACAAACAAACAAAAACTCCCTGAGAGATTTATCCTGAATAAAAAAGCAAATAATAGGTATGTATCACTCTAAAGAATATTCTCAAAAACAAACAAAAAGATTTTTACGAAATTATCAATATTTCTTATATGTGTTGAGATAGTAAAATACCCTTTCAAGCTGTTCAGATTCCTCAGATTATCTAAAATATCTCCTTTATCTAAAACAAGGACATACAGATTCCTAAACTCAATCACAAAATCTATTCCTCCATCCAAAGATGGAAATTCAATATTTTCACAGATTTTTCCAATTTTCTAGAGTCAATAACCAAACATGGCTTTGTGGCTTTCTGTTCTATGGGGGCCTCCTTTCAGCAATTTCTTTATGTCTGTAAAAAAGAGCTAACTACTCTAACTACATCAGACCATGAAGACAAAGAAAGAGGTAGTGGTAATTGGAAGTAGGATTTAGGTTGCAGATGATAAAAAGGAACAAAAGACAGAAATGAGGATTAATATTAGGCTAGGGTACTTGGAAAAAAAGCACAAAAGACAGACTGCAGAATCAGGAGACTAAACTGTAGAAACTAATGTCTCAACTAGTGTTACAAACTTCTGTTTGTATTTTTATTTATTTCCATTAAATTATTTTTATAACTGTTAAATGAGCAATATTCCAGTCTTAATACCCCCTGGGAACAATAAAATACTAAATATAATACTTTTTAAGAATGGATTATCTGTTGGTTTGTTTGTTTGTTTCTTTGTTTTCCTTACAAAAGATTTCATTTTTTTTTTCCTCATAGGGATTTCTTTGCAGTATATGCCATTTCTTAGAACTTAAAGTCCTTAATAAAAAACATTTTTTAATAACTATTACTTAAATATGACTGGGATTAATATAATCAGTTTCATATCTTCCTCTGCACAATCTATCTCACAGTGTTGTCATTTCAAAAGTACTTTATATAAATTTATAGTGATGGTAATTAATTTGTATTAAGCATGTCTTTCCTGGAATTATGTGTGCATTTCTGGCCAGCAGAAAGCCTTTTTGTGTGGTTTTGAGGGACAAAAATTCAGTTACACAGAATCACATAATCACAGAATGCTTGAAGTTGGAAGGGACCTCCAGACATCATCTAGTAGGGTCACCTAGAGCAAGTTACACAGGATCACATCCAAGTGGGGTTTGAAAATTAAAAACCTTTCCCTTCTCAAAATGTAATTATGAAAGAGAATGGAAACCTTTTTGAATGGGTCTTGTATTGAAATGATCATTCTTTATTCTGAAGTTCTACATGCTTATAGCATATTATGTTTCTGTGTCTTTCATTAGGTTCTGGCTATATATGCCTAGAATTTGGCTGTTAATAGAACTGCTAACAGTTTTACCATCATTACTAGGTATTTACTTCACATGAATTAAATGGCACTGTGATCATGTTGGCCGAGGCAAGAATTTCTGAAAGATTCCACAGAGTTCCCACAGTAAGTTCTTTTATGTGTAAGAAAAAGTTACTGGATGAAAATTAAATGAGAATTTTCAGCAAGTATTAATTTTTTTTTTTTTTTGTTAGCCTCCACAAGAGGTAAAATTGTGAATTTCTTCCAGATTGGTTAATATTCATAAACTTCCATTGGGGTCGTTGGGAAGATGAATGATTATTAGCGTAAATACTACTGACTGGTTTTCCATAAGTGTCAAAAAAGTGTGCTCAGACAGGTTCAGAAAACCAGCCACAAGTCAATTTCCTAAAACTGAAATTTCTTTCAAGACTGCAATTATAAATTTGTTTTGACTGTTGATTTACTTAAGACATAGAGGTTTTTGAACTTTCCAGAGCAAAATATGATTTAAACTTGTAGTTTTTATGTCTCTTTTCTAAAAAAAAAGAAACAAAACAAAACAACAACAACAACAACAAAAAAAAAAACAACTATGCAGCACCAGGCTGCATACAAATGAAAAGAAATTCTTACTTCTTGTATCTCCAGTTATAAACCTACATAGATCCTATGCTTATTTGTTACACTAACATATATATATATTAGGAATTAAAAGGTTGTGACTTTAATCCCAAATTTACTAATAAGTGAGAGAAGGAAGGGGAATGCCAGGTGAAAGTGCCCGTTCCTATTTGCTTTTGTATAAGCTTTATTTGATTTGAATATATGTCCTTCAAAATTCTCTTCGCAATGTATTTGTACAGATCGGGGGGCATCAAGAAGACAGTACTATAAGCAAAAATAAAACATTACTACCTAAGAAATTGTCAGCTTTGTGAAAAGTGTTAGCATTACCTAGTTTTCAGGTGCCCTCGATTGAGGCTCAAAAGACTGAGGTGCCCTACTCTTCTAGGAACTTTCCAGGCAACTCTCAGCAAGTCACTTCATTAGCATGTGCTTCAGTTTTGTCATCCAAAACAGACAAAATAAGTAATTCGATAGTGAAATTATTTAGAAATACGTATATAAAATGTTACATAAAAATCAGCTATTACTACTCTTCTCTTCCATACTGGCACATTTGAAAAGTCAATACTGCTTTAAGCTAATATAATTCAGTTTTAAATAATATACAGTTTCCTAACTCTTTATTTCTGTTCTGTCACACTAGATGCCTCCCTTTTGTTTGTTCCAATATTTCAATTTCTACTATTCTATGGCTTACTTCAATTTCTGCTACGATTCCTGTTATTAAAAAGGCAGTATGAAGAACAGTTTAATGCATAAAGTATCTGCCAGACCCAAGTGCCTAAGTCTGCATTGAAGATAACTCTTTTTACAAGTTAACTGTTTGGTTTTTGTTTGTTTGTTTTAATTGGGATACAGAAAGTACAGTTTAAGTTTCTTCCTTTTTGAGGAAGTCAGGATATACATTTTTCACATTCCAGTCAAATTTCTGAACTATCAGAAAAGTATAAATCTCTTTCAATTTCTCCCAAGTTATTCCCCTTGATACTGAGAATTTAAATATTCATTGGATGAAACAAAGACCAAAAATTACTCACTTAGCCTAATTTTATAACCAAGTGATTAAAATGTAAGGGTACTGGGAGAAATTTTCCATTTCTACCTCACTGAATAAAGAAACAAGAGTAATAAGCTAGGCAAGCATTTATTCTCTGATTTTAGTCCCTTTTTAAGTATTTACTGAAGCTAATTTTCCATGGCAACTTTTAACTGATACTCTCTTTAACCAGACAGCATAGGTTTAAATGTTGTTTCTTTAACATAAATGTTTGGTTTTGTTTCTGAATTTTTATTAAAAAAAAGATAAATCTAATTTTTTTCTGAAATGCATAGACCACAGCACCAACAGGAGTCAAAGTAAAGGTTGATTTATACAGTGGTGTATTTTCTGTTTTGTCCTCCATTCCTTTCTAACATTTAGCTAGCTTTTTCAGGCACTCTAACCTTAGAACTGTGTGGTGCACTTTGACTATCTTAGAATGGAAGAGCTTGCCGATATTACTGAAAATAGCAATGATCAACAGAGCCCACCATTTTACTTGCAAGTTAAGATTATTGTTCCAGTGCTTGCTATGCTAAGAAAGTTACAAAGAACTAGCACAAGCTAAGGTCTTTGAATTCCTCAGAAGTATACCAGGAAGACTATGTAACTGTAACTGTGAGATCCCAGTCACACAAAGACAATCCATGTCATGATGGAACTTGTACCAGGAAACTGGTACAAACGTCTCATGTGCTGCTTGTTAAAATGAACCTCTGCCTAGTTATAGTGATGATAGTTTGCTGTTTCTTGAGGCAATGAAGGTGCCCCTCACAAAGCATGGCAGAAGTACCTTTGCCAACTTTCTGGCCAAACTGCTAAGAAGAGATTGAAGGTAAGAATGATGAAGAGGGAGATGAGTCACATTTAAGTGAGATAGCAATGGAAATGAATGCAAAGGATTTAGAGGAATATGAGAGACTTTAGAAATGATAACACAAGGTGAAAGGACACCTTTCTCGTGTACACATTCTGTGACAGCAAACATGTTTATTAAATTCCAGTTGTTTGTGAATGGGGGGGGGGGGGGGGGAGGAGTTAAATTTTCATCTTTCTGGTAATGCTACTAATACAGTACACAAATAGAGTACCCATTATTAACATATAAAAAGATCCACTGAGTGGAACCAAAGTGGAAGTAGTGTAGCTGGAAACTGAAAAGGTAGTTCAGAATACTCTCACATTCCTTATTTAGAGTAGAAGTTATTAAAAGCTAGACTTATCATTCAATAGATTTGAGGATATAAAATCTTATTTACCAAGGTGTTTGGAGGATACTTTGCATGTTTTTACTTCTGTAATGAGATAATCTTAGCTTTGAAGATTGAAGCCAAACATCATCACCCTCACCTATACTGTGAATAAATAAAAAAAGTAGTATCTTATTTAACAGTAAGAAATAACTTCTGACGCACCATATTGCATGGTTCATTTCCATTTTCATACTGCAGAACAGAATTTTGAATCTAATTTCTCCACTGGAAAAATAGTAGCTTTCTTATCTTTAGGCAGGAAACTAATACTAATTTTGGCTAATACTCAGTCTTCATGCATATGATGTGATTAGAGTCTTCAAAAATAATGCAGGGGGAAACATTCAAAAGAACAAAGCAATTATATTTCACATATTTTATGTTTCAACACAGTCCTGTTCATACAATAAACTATAAAAACTACTGCATCTATCTTTAAGGTACAAAAGCACAACAAAAGTTCAAGTGCTCTCAAGCAACTAAGCAACAAGCAAGCTGTCTGAAGAAAATAAATAGAGAGAAAGGGTAGTTCTGTACCATAGGGTACACAGTCTGGTTTGAAAGTATATGACAAACTTAAATATGGGGCAAGACACCAAAAAATCCCACATTCAGTTATTTCATTATCTAGTTCTCTACATCTGGCTATTATCAAAATTATCTCACTCTGTGCTTGGATGTCCCCTAACACTACAGAAAAGATCCTGAAAATGAAAAATGACCTCCTAAAATTAAATAAGAAGAGAATGTTAGGCAGGAAAAAAAAAAGGAGTGAGGTGTGGGGGAAGGGGAAATCATCCAGCAGAAATACTTCTATCTGATGTAACTGACAGTATTCATTCTAACACTTAAAATCTGTTTTCCATAATTAGACTATTTAAGGTTTGTTTATGTTCCCACTAAACTACATAGTGGTCAAAGGCATTCAAAAATTAACTCAAATGGCTTATCGCTTTTAATTATCTAAGAAAAAATAAATAAATTTTCCACACGAAAATTAAGTCACTTCCTGAAAAAGCCCAAGCATATTATAGGAACATTTGAATGTCACCATTTTCAAAGGGGAAACAGAGTGTTCCAGCAGTTTCAGTACCAATAGATATTCTGACTGTATAGCAGTGCTTTATCCCACCTTTTTCCCTCCGTTTTATCCTGAAATGAACAGATTATCTGTGCAGTATGTTACAGTGATTGGTGGTCATGAAGCAGATATTCAGATTAATGTATTACTGTTTTGACCTTATCAAAATGAAGTATCTTAGCTAACTTTAAGTCAAGAATAATTCGGTACATTTTTTCCTCTTCTACAAAGGACTTGAAATTACTTAAAGCCAGTGGCACATAAAACATAGTCTCTCTCTTTTGTAAACAATGAGCATGTGTAGAATATTAAACACATTAAAACGTTTGAATGCAACTAAAATACTCATGTTGTGTTTTTTTTTTTTTTTTTAAGAATATGTAAAATTAAGAAGACACACCTATTAAATCATCAAAAAAAATTAGGCAGGACTGTATACTATATCACAACATTAATTCCAGAGTGAAAATACAGTCCATCAATTTAAACATTAGCATGCATTTGAAATTTTCAATTTCAAACAGCTCTTTTTTTTTTTTTTTTTAAGAATTGTGTTCTTATTTGAAGTAGAAAACACTGAAGTAAACTTTAGAAATGGATCCTTCCAGTTCTATATGCAGTAACAGAACTAAATTAACATTCAACAATAGTTTTATTAAAACCTATAAATGTGAGAATTCTAAAAATACATTTTAAAAGGGGAGGGAAATGAAATAGAGCAATATTTCTCCTCTGACTTGACTACAGAAAAAACAATGTCATTCTATGCACTGTCATTGTGTGGATGAATAGCTGTACATAAAAGACATCTCAAGAATGCAAAGGTGAAAAATCATCTGCTCAGAAAGTAAGATGAAGCAAGATGAAGCAAGGCTAACAGACCCATGAGTATGAAACTCTGCTGCAAACATTTATTTTTGGGACAATATATGAAATTTAAGTTCTTGTTATGCCTAGGGGAAAAAAAATCTGATGAAAAGTTTCCTTCTATGAAAAGAAGATTCCTTTTTTTTCTGTCTACTGCTAAATCAGGTAGCTATCTGAGCTGTATTTTGACAACAGGACTTCAGGGTCTGTAAAGAGCTATGAATCTACAACACTAAGAATTAGATGTCTGTCATTGAAAACAAATAAACAAACAAAAAAACCCAACACCACAACAACAACAAAAAAAGCAATCCACAAACAAACAAAAAGCTTATCTGCCAAATAAATTAACAATGCAACAAGCAACTTCTTTATACCACCTTCTATTTTATATTACAACCACTTCTATGGCTGTAACTCAAATGATGCAGCACTTTCATTTCTCTCAGGGAATCTCAAGATCCCATGAATGTGCTGATATTAAACTTCACTTCATGTGAAATCCCATCCGAGATTAAGACACCTACATTTGCGTGTCTGGACTTGCCCTAGGTGTCCCTAGGTGTATAAACTCATTATAATCAACAGAAATTAATCAATGTAGTCAGTAAAATACAGCGTTTTAATCCATCTCAAAGAACATCCCTTGCACAGCATATAATACCTGCCTAAATGCTATTAGTTGCCATTTTACGTGTTCTTTGACATCTTCCAGTTCCTGTACAGAAGGGTATGGTCTCCTGTAAATTCTAATTTGCTAATACTATGCAGATGTATTGTTTACTCTAGAGCATCTCTACCCAGCCCCTCCCATATGGTCATCTGTGTAACTGCAACCTGTACCAGCAGTAGGTTGACCTTCCCAAAGTGTGGGGATAATCTTCCTTAAATTGCCTATATGTAGTTTGGTCCAAATTTTGGTCCAATTTTGATACTTCATACTGCTTTTATAATATCTTGCTTCATCTCCAAATGCCAGAAAAGCACATGCACTTCTGTCAGCACCATAAGGATACCTTAGATACACGTGCACTGACATATGAGATAGGGTATCTGTGGACGGATGAATTGTGTCCAGATTTAGTAGGTATTTAGAGAAAACCTATAGATGACAAAACAGAGGTATCTACATTTTGATGTAGACGTCTTGAAGCTGGATCTCACCTACAACCTTGTCATAACTGCTGAGTCTTCCAGCAGAAGTATTGTGTACTGTTAGTTGCAACAGGTTTTGAGATAAGTAAAGACAAATTGCATTTAAGTTGTTAGAGTTTCTGAAAAAAAGTGATAAAGATGGTTTTCCCCTTCTGGCAATTCTAGCCAAAATGTTCTGAGGCAGATCAGTACTATTTACTTTGGAGTAAGAAGTTTTTTACTTGGCTGCCAATTGCTTCAAATTATCTCTCAAAGCAAAACAAACAAAAAGTCTAGCTCCATAAATCATTTCTGAATGAAGACAGATTTCTATTCATATGCAAAATAACATAAAGAAAAAAAGAACAACAGAATATCAAACAGTGAAAGGTTGAGTGTCAGTTTTCTCCATATTGGACACATTGGAAGTGCTGGCATTCACCTTATTCAGCTACACTTAGCTCACTGTCAAGTTTTAGGCAGAGAAACCATTTGGATGCTTTTCACACATGAGAATGACAGATAAATTTTATCCTATTCTCATGGATATGTTTCATCCCTTCATCTGTATTTTCCTATAAGCAAAGATTCTTAATAGAAGGCAGACATGATTACTGTGTATTGTATATCAGTGTACTCAACTGACATATCTGATACTATTTTGTTCTTGAGTATTATTTTGTATATGGCCTAAACAGTGCAACTGAATTACTACACACAAGAAAGGGTGGAGAAAGCCTAAGTAGTTAGGAAGTTGATTTCACAAGTGAGCTGAACTGCAAGTACAGTGCTACCACTGGAACCTTCCAAAGCTTTAAAAAGGATGAGAAAGAAAGAGAGGATGCTGGATCTCAAAAGAAAGCAAAGTTAGAGTCTTAAAGTAATGTTTAGCTATTAGAAAATGGAGAATTCTTTTCCAAAAGTCCTTTCAGAATCAAGCTATGCTTGACATAAAGAATATTGAAGATTGTGTACTCCCATCTATAAGACTAGAAGCTGTGAAGATACCTTAATCCCTTCTGTCCACTTGGATAGCATTATGGATTCATACGTAAGAGATGGGGTGCAAAAACTAGCCAACAGAAAGTAGCAAGCACAAGGAAATTTTATAGGAACAGTGAATGGACGGAGTAAAAAGGAACAACTAATTTTAAAAACAGCAAAAGAGGATTACCAGTGCTGAGAGACATTGCAGCAGCAGCTTCAGGAAGATCCAAAAGGCTTTGGCTGTAGTTCAGTAAACAATTTCTAACTCAAAAGGAGTTTTAACAAAGCAGTAAGGATAGAAAACACCAAGATGAAAAACCTTCAGTGAATAGAAAGAAATGCGGAAACGTGATGAAAAAGAACAAGTGTGTCTTGGTTATGACACTACAACCTGGATAGGGTGGAGGGAGAAATCATTTTGATTCTTTTCTAATTAACATATATCACTTTGATTATCATTTGCAAATATCTGTTAAGAAACGTATAATTCACTACCTTTCATGAATGAAAATGCCTATTAAAAGGAATTAATGTACATAACATGCATGACCATGTACTCACATGAAGCTGACAGTTTCCCTTAGTTTCGTATACCTCAGTAAGTTTAATTTGTTCTGTATAAGCCAAATCATACATTTTCAAAGGTGTTTGCAAGACTGAAGCCTTAAACAGAAAATTAAGAAAATTACAACAATTAATGAAATTAAAAGGTTGTTTAGGACATATTATGTAATTTCCCTAGATTTTTGGATATGCACCTTATTTTTAAGGATTTGTATAGCAACATTTTTACTCTTCTTTTGAAATGGTTAGGTCACAGTAGCTTGAGATGTTATACTGAAGCTACACTGCATGAGGCTACCTTGTGAAAAAGAAACTAAAAAAAAAAATACCAAAACCAACCAACCAAACAAACAAAAAAAAAACATTTAAAAAATAAATAAATTTATGAGAATGGAATGAAATAAGATTCCGGTATTTCATATTTTGTGTAACAGTGATCATATAACCTGGTTTATTTTGTTTCATTTTAATAAAATAACTAACAAGTTTTTGCAGATTGTATTGGTTATAAATGGCAAAGTTTTGGTAGCAGGGGGGTTACATTTTTTACTTTTATGACAGAAAGTCAGGGGCTGCCCCATGCAGGTCACAGCTAGTTCCAGCTGGCTCTGCAGTAGACCCACAACAAGACACAGCTGAGCCCTTCAGGGGGAGTTTGTTGTACCTGTGTGAAAACATATTGAAGAAAAATGGGTAAGCACTGATATAAAAGAACAAGACTACAGAAGGAGGAAGTGCTCTGTTGCAGAATGGTAATACCCCAAAGGGGTATCCCATGTATCCCTGTATCCCATGGATAACCTATGTTGCGCATGTACTTCCCTAAAGAGACTTTAGCCAGCTGTTTACCCAGACAGAGGAAATGAGTAAGAAGGAATGCATGTCAGAAGAAAAAAGTGAGAAAGGAGGAGAAGCAGAAACAAACTCCTATGCTCTGGCTCCAACCATTAACAGTGCCTATCAACTCTTAGAATAGACTTCGGTGTATGTAATGTGTAGATATGAGGAAGAGGAATGAGAGGTGTCTGGAGCAAAGATAAGCCTGCAAAAGGAGAAGTGTTTTCTCTGGCTATTTCAATGCATCTTTGTTTCCTAACACCCAAGCCAGTAACTAAATGTTCTGAAGTCAAATTTCCCAAGTCAAGTCTGTTTTGACCATGATGGTAATTGATAAATGATATTCCTTATCTTTGTTTCAACCCACATGTTTTCTGGATTGTATTCTCCCTATTTTCTGCCTTATCCTAAAGCAGGGCAAGAGAGAAGTGAGCAAGTGGCTTTGTGGGTGCTTTGCCGTCAGTCAGCGTCAACCCACCTCACAAATATATTAGCACAAAATACACAGTTGTGCAAACAACAGCTAGCCAAGGGAGTGATTAGGTGAAAGGAGTGTTGAAGTGCCAAGCAGTGATGAAATAAGACCATTATGTAGTATTCTGAAGCTCAGAATTTGAATTTTTTCCTTAGAAAGAGACAAAAATGCAATAAAGAAAGATAAAGTAAATGAAGTGATAAGAAATTACTAAATCTAATTACAGAAGGAAGCCAGAAAAAGTTAAATTAATATTCATCTTAACTAAGCAGTTGAAAGAGTGTGCTTTTGCAATGAAGTTATTACAGCATTAAAAAAAAGAAGAATAAGGTAATAATTTAATATATTGAGAGTATTATCAGATATGCTCTCAAAAGTGAAGTGGAAATAAACTCCTGATAAGAAAATCTTTCTCATCTATCTGTATCATACTGCCCTTTGGAATAACTGTTTTTGATTTTATTAATCATCTTCTTTTGTGACAACTTGTGTCAATATACCAGTGAAATTAGTGATTGAAAATTGTCTTTACAAAAGGGCTTAAAGTTACCTCTGATAAAAAAAGGTTTTTCTTCTTAAAAATAAATAAATTTTGTATACATTCTTGATTTCTAAATTTACGAAATATTTTTAGTATGTTTACTTCCTTTCCTTACACTCTCCTACAGTCTACATCATCTCAGAGACCACTCATCTCTATTACCTGACCTTACATATTTCATTTTCTACTGTCAAGTTCAACTTGTAATGATCATATCTGCTTGAGTATGAACATTTAATGCTTTTGAGTGCTGAAATTACTGTCCATATATCAGTTTCTTTCAAAAAGCTGTAAAAAATATTTTCTTAATTTCTTTATACCACAGCCTTTCACAACTAAGTATAGAGTACACTTTAATATACATTCAGAAGTACATCATTAAAAATTAAATGAGCAAAGCAATAATAAGAATTCTATACCATAATCACTACAAATTTAGGCATACTAGGTGGTGAAGAGAAGCTGCAGTTACACAGCATATTCAAATATCTGAAACCTGACCATAAAGTATTTTATGTGACTTGCCAAAAACATTCCGAAACTAAACAAAAGTCTATTCTCCTTCATAAGCTAGCACTTCTGTTTTTTTCTGAAAAACACTTCTGGCAGGAATGTTTAGATTTAGTTTGTTCTTGATAATTCAAAAATGAACATCTGCTCAATCCAAATTGCAATCTGCCAAAATAGTTATCACATTGTTTCTCAGTTGTTGAGTAGGATCCAACACAAAATTTCTACTGGTTTTCAACAGTCCCATAAGCTAAATATCTTCCAGTAAAGTATGTGGTTTATTGTATTGGGTATGAAGGATGCCATGAAAAAGATGTCAGTGCCTTTTTATAAGAGTTACAGAAGCTTTGCCTACAGTAAGTAGGCTCCTTTTCACTGAAGTCACTTACGGTACACATTACAAAATCTAAGAGTCTAAATACAGGTAAACATATTTGCCTAATTAGTAATCAAATTCTACTGTGTTCTTGTATAGAATGTATTATTTGAGGCAATCACACAGTACTAAAAAGTTAAAGGATAAGTTACGTGAAAAAAAAAAATGTTAGCTGTAATTTTTATATTAGTTGATTAATTTTACCAGATTCTGCAAACATTTATGTAGCTAATATTTCCTATGCTGAATTAGAATGGAGAAATGTAAAAGAAATTCCTGAACTAAGTCTCATAAATAGGAGTGCTATGATTTTTTTTTTTTTTCAACAGATAAACGGAAATGCAAAAGAGCCCAAAAAGAACTACTGTTCATTGAAGATCCACTGGTAGCCCATAGATACTGAAAGATATTATTTACAGTAATGTTTGTGAAAAAGTAGACAGTATTACAATACACTAATGAAGCACAGTTTTTATCAGCACTTCATCATGATAATGATCTTGCTCCAAATGGTGATGCTCCCAAGTTAATGTTTTCACTCTTATTCAAAATAATGCTTGTTCATAAAAACAGTGGATAAGAATCTTACAGGTTAATTGAACCCTTAATAGCACAATGCATTCATAAATAGGTAGTAAGAGATAATAGTGATGAAATGCCACATTTGTAAATGGAAACTTACTCACTGTTTTACAAACATGATTTACAAGACCATAGAGGCAAACACATATTTTAATAATAAAAAACATTATTTCTGCATGTGTTTTGCAATCTTTCAGAAACCAGGACCATTTTAAAAGCTAAGTACTGCACAGGAGAGAGTGAAATAGATACCTGCTGTAATGTTATATTTATAAACTATACATATACACACGACTCATACTCTAATATACTGTAATTTGGTATGTCACACAGCTGACTTTATCATTCATGTAAATACAAACTACACCTTTAAAGGGATTTTTTTCTCTAAATGTAAAATAGATCTTCCCATTTCCTCCATGACTTCAAGCTTCTTTTTTTTTTTTTTAATAAAAACAACAACAAAAGAAATGTATTTATATAAATGTACCTTGGTAGTGAGCACTAAATCCACGGTATCGATGATTGCTGTCTGTTACAAAATGTAGTCTGAGCCAATTTTTGTTGCTGATAACTGGAGGAGGTATATTCATGCCAGAGAGCCTAAATCAAAATAAAAAAATATTAATAAGAGATAAAATAAAAAATATCAAGGCTGAAGATCAGTACATTTTTATAAAGCTCTGACAAAGATCTTGTATGGAATCTTTTTTAAACACACATGCAATTCATAATGCTGGTGAGTGAGACTTTATATATCCTTGAATAATATGTTATGACAAGTGTGAACAGACAACATTGTCCACTCTGCATGACAAAGTGATGGGATAGAAATCAGCGCTAATCTGGAAACCGTACAGTCACGCTATGGATCAGGCACAGCATTATCATAACGCTCAGGCTAGAAAGATTTTGCGTCTATCTAGGTCAGTGGACAAGTTAGGCAGAACACTGCTCTGGGCAGCAGGAAAGGTATTGCACCCTGTGACTTTCATGTTCAAGATATGGCACAGGAGAGCTTAAATCATGCAGACCACTGAAAACTCTAAAACAGACACATTTTTCAAAGGTTAATATTTCTCTAAATTCAGGGAAAACAGAAGTAACTGTCACTCTGTGGCTTCAGTGAATATGCAAACCAGTTATTAGAAGAGAAGGGAATTGTGGTGGATTGACCCCATCCACCAGCCAAACACCACACAGCTGCTCGTTTGGTCCCCCTCCCCTTACAGCAGGACAGGGGAGAGAACAGGAAGGGTGAAATCAAGAAAACTCATCAAGTTGAGATAAATACAGCTTAAAAAAACAGCTTAATAACTCAAGCCGGGGGGTGGGGGGGGAATCCAATGATACAAAAGCAATCGCTCTGCACTTCCCACAGATGAGATCTAGCCAGTCTTCAAGCAATATCTACCTGCCCTCAAAGCACCCTCTCCTCAGTTTTTATTGCTGACCACGATGTTGTATGGATGGAATATCCCTAAGATCAGTTTGGGTCCCCTCTTCAGCTTTTGTATCCTTCAAGCACCTTGCCCTTCCACAGCCTACTCACTGTGGCAGCAGAGAGATAAAAAGAGAAAGCCTTGATGTCGTGCAGGCACTGCTCAGTAACAGCCAGAACACTGGGGTGTCAGCAACTCTGTTTTCGTCACAGACCCAAGCTACAGAACCATATAGACTGCCATGAAGAAAATTAACTCAAAAGAAGTCAGGCCCTGTATAGAACCTATTTTTTGTTGTCGTTTTTCTTGCTTTTCTGTTTTTATTGTTAGGACATTGTTCCAATTACTGTAGCCTTTCATCTTGACTTGCTCATTATGAAGGTCTGAATTAGAGGTAAATTTGTTTGTTTTGTTTTGTTGTTTTGCTTTTAATAGATGAAGTGAATGTCAAAAGGTGAATAAGCTTTTGATAAAAAATCCTTCAAATCAGTAATCCAATATATTTTTCTTACTAAAGCAGAAAGAAAAATCACATCTTCAGGATATCTACATACCCACCTAGGTCCTTCCCTTTTATTTCTAAACAGAGTTCTTGCTGTAGTTAGAAATAAATACGAGCCATTTTATGTTCAGACATTGTGGATTCCCCTTCTATGTTTAAAAAAAATCTATAATGAAACAGGTCACAAAGCTATTCAGGCAATCTACTAGTGAGATTCAGTTTTAGTAATTTCTTGCTTTTACAGAGGACTTTTCATCTAACCTTTAAAGTGGCTTTGCAACGTACAATAATGTCATTATCAGTATTTTTATCTCCATTTTACAGACAGAAAATCATGCACATGGAGGAAACTACTTCAATCACCTAGCAAGCCAGCAACGAAAAGAAAACTGGAAGAAAGAATCTGAAAGTTCTGAGCTCTGGTTTTTACAACTTTGCAGTAAAGTTAGATGACTACAATGATAATTTTAACAAAAAACTAATTCAACCATTATTTCATTAGTGTGTACATGGTTTCTAGATGAGGAAGTGGTCCTGATTTCTCTGTATTATTACAGCCTTGGCTGAAAACTGTGCTGGGGCGGATGGGAAAGTGACCTTTGTAGCACTGAAAGAAATTGCTTGCATTCTCAGGGTAAAACCAATTTCTTTTGGGGGTCAGCCTTAAGGAATTTGCTTGGCTCTACCATTATTCAATTCCAGACTCTGAATCGGTTTAGTTATTGTTATGGACAATGATCAAGGTACATTTGAAGTCAACTGTATTCACAGTGAAACAAGTAATTTAGAAGTGAAGAAATATAAAAAGTATCCCTTAAAAATGTCTAATAAGCTTGTGTAGGTGATATTGTTTTGTAAGGAAGATTTTGAAAGAAAAACAACTTGGAGGTGGTAGTGTTCCTTACATCTTTTCACAACCAAGCTATCTGAAAACGGAATTTGTTTTAAGACCATTGTCCAAATTTCTGAAACTGTGTTAGTGCCCTCTTTCCCTAAGGGACTATCATATCTGACAAAATGTCTGGCTGTCACAACTTGTTATTTAAGGGCCTGCAAATACTTGCTTTAGAATGTTTTTATACTATGGAAACCCACTAAGTGATGATTTCAGATCATTTCAGATATGGAACATATGGAATCTAACTTTTTTCCAGCTTAATGCCTGTTAAAAAAAAAAAAAAAAAGTATGATTGTTTAAAAAAAGAATTTAAGAAAAGAATAGTGCTATGAAATTGCAAAAGGATATGTTTAGTGGATAAATCCATGGTGAGTGTATAAGCAAGTATTTATAGAGGTATTTATACTTCTTTTTGGTGTTCTCCCCCCCCCTCGCCTCTGCCCCATAGAATTGCCAGTCATTTCTGCATGAACCTGAAGGAAACCAAGGAACAATGGTTTTATACTAGTTGCTATGTAAGATCTGGGTATTCAGTGTACTTCTCTGATAGGCTTAAGCCAGTAATACTATTCCTAGAACAAAGTATGCAAAATATAATCAGAAATACCAGTTATGGTGCCTCTTGTTTTGTGTAATTTATTTATTTATTTATTTTGATTTTTGGCCTTTTTTTTTTTTTTTTAGAGAGAGAGAGAGAGAGAGAGAGAGATTGCTAATTAAGAAGTTGCATCCCTTCTTCAGGAAACTGTGGATATCAGTTTAATCCTTGTTTCAGGCAAAGGGATAAAGGAAGGGGAAATCCAAAATGTCAACTAAGTTCATTATCCTCAACACAAGATAGCATCTATAGAAAGAGGCAGTTTCTGTACAAATACACGTGTAATTTATGTGCACTTTCTACCATTTGTATTTCTAAAATGACCATTCTGCAGAAAGGATTAAGGTTTTGATCAAGCAATAAGGAAAATGAAACTTACTCTAGCCTGTAAAGATTAGACTGCAGTCAGATGACAAAAATCTTCCACTTTTGAACTCTCAACCCTCTTTCAAAATTGTTTATGACTTTTTGACAGCCAAGTTCCCCAAAGAATCTAGATCATAATGGTACATGCAGACTGTCAGACAGATTCCAACTCCAAAGTCCTACACCAATTATTTGTGTAAGCAGAGCATTCTTCTTGGCTTGTGTTCATGGTGAAAGACTCATTTTTGCATTAATGAATTCTACCTTCCTATATCATTTTATTTTTTAAAAATACTAGTATTGAATTAGTATTTGTGATATTAGATTGTGACAATCAGTATGTTCTACTGAAATATTTTATTTTGAAACCTTTAACTAAAGCCAAAGAAGCAGGCTGCTTATATTGTTTATTGGCCAGTCAACAGCTCTTTTGGCTGCTGGTTAGGCTGGTGGTACTTCGTAGCCTGGCTGCCAGGTTAGCAATTGGCCTCCTAATTGCTTGATCATTTGGCTTTTTTCTTACTTGCTGCCCAGTAAGTACCAAAATGTATTTTGTTGTTTGTTTTTTTCTGAACCACTTGAAATTCCATAAAGTTATGTTCAGTACTGGTATCCAGAATTTCATGAAAATGAACAAAACCAGATGAATTTCCTTTTCTGGTTAGCTTTATTACATGGTATGTTTTTCTAGCAAGTTATTAAAATGCATTTGAACATTTCTTTGTACTGATTGAATTTAAAACAGTACTATATCCCGTATTCAGCATAAAAGCCAGAAGCCTACGCCTTCAGATTAGGAAACATGAAATCTTTCTGCATTATCACTGTGTATGTGAGCACTTTCTAAAAGCCATAAAATGACTTCAGTTGTTACAAAAAATTTTGTTATAAATGTAAGACACATACTTTAGTTTCATGCTTGGTTTTTGGAAGGCAGAGGTTTAATTAACTGTCCTTTTTGGTACAGCTATTTCTCCATACAATAGTTACCTAATGATACAAGACATTACAATACAGCACTTTCATTTAAATTCTCACCCCTGTAACTAACTGCTTTGCAAGACAGAAGCAACATCATTTCACTGCTTACATATTTGAGAATAAAATTATTACTGAAAGAGGTCTTACTAAATAATTGAAACAAAAATAAAGCTGTACATCACATCTTAGCACCTACTTGACTAGTGTATTCTGCCTATAACAAGGTTTCTGTCCTAGTAATCAAAAAAATGTGAAAAATAAACTGGAAGTTTATAGTCCAAGGCATGGGAAAATTATACCCTAATTGAATATGCTCATGCAAAAACAGTAGTTTTAATTTTAAAATATCTAATATATAGTTAAATTTGTCTATGGAGTCAATTATTCATTAATACATTTATCCCTGACAGCTATGGGTTATGCTTAAGATGATTCTAAGTAAGCATGTAATTATGTTGGCAGAGTTCTAACTAAATGCACAATTCCTAAAATCTGATCTTTATAATTTGTGATTTTTATGGGATTGTTCCCAGAAAACAGGTTTGCAAGCTGACAGAATTTGTAATGACAACTGGCAGAAAATGGTTGCTTATTCTGCTCATATAACTTCCCTTTACTCATGTCAGTTTATCTTCTTAAATCGTAAAGCTGTTCACCATTACCATAATTCACTGGGGGTCCAGCCTACTTCTGTGACCAATATCATTTCAAGCATAGCTACACTGCATCACCTACAGTATTTTCCTAAATTTTGGAGAAAAGTACCATATTCAGTACAGTTAGCTATACTTGTATATGACTTACAATCACTTGCAAAGATTTCTAGCGTCCTTTCCTTTGCCCTCCATGATTGACTTGATCCCATAAAATGGTAACTCTTGTTATAAAAAGCTTCATAATGAACATTTCTATATAAGAATCCATAACAATGTAGACGTAATAACAGTAACTTGTGGATGCAAGACCAAGATTTGGGTCTCCGATTTAACAAATTCATACACAGAACTTCAGAAAAAGTTCTGGCCTTTTGCAGAAGCCTTGGAAGGCTTCCATTCTTTTGGAAGAATGGGGAAAGGATTTTAGTCTTACAGTTTTGTGGGCAAAAAATATTTCTTTCAGCTCTGTTTAGAAATAATTATATTAATTTCAAAGAAGCAAAGCTGAAACTGATTTAATATATAACACATTGCTTGTTTTGAAAGATCCTGAATGATTTTGTGATTAAGACACCAACTTAACCATTAATCTTTTAGTCACACACTATGCGAGTAAGATTTTATATGGCTAGGCCATCAATGTCCTTTATGTTTCCAATTATGGGTCTTAATGGCGGTCATTATAATTGAGAATGTCTTTTTCATAGTTGCTTGGAGTACTGGCTTCTTTATCCTCACCTCTCTACCCTTCCCTCCCCCCCCAAGAAATGTTCCATCTAAATTATACTAAATCACTTTGGTGCAAGGACACTGTGACATACATTGTCAAACAGAAAACCATCCCTCCTATTTCTTATGAAATCTTTCTGTTTAAACCAAGAACTCAATATTTTAATTTTGTCAAAGATATCAAATAAATGGTATATGCTAATAGATATTTTCAGCTATCTTTGAATGGAAAACAGGATAGGTCAACTAGATGGATAATTGTCTATAAATTGGGCTTTTGTGAAAGTACTTCCAATTTAAATATTCAAGTAACATGAAAGCAAGTATTTTCAGAACTGTGGATTTCCTAGAAATTTAATTGCAGCTTACATTTATGCAATTGCAATATATGCATTTATGCATATATTTAACACTACTGTATCTACATTGGAGAAAAAGATGTAGGAGCTGCAGAATTTTTAAGTGAGTAGAAATTTTCTTTGAATTGTATGCATGAAACTCAAGCTGTAGGTGGGTATCAGGGCTTCTCTTTTGTGTGCATCCTGTACACATTAATTCCCCAGATGATTCAGGAATTTACTATCCATTTAGACAGACAGACTGGCTTGAGAAAACAGACCAAATGGAGAGATAACTATGGTGTTATTTCATTGAAATATGTAAAGTTTCACTGTTAAGTCTTTGAAAAAATGCAAGCAAGAAACAATATAAGAAGATAAAGACTACCTTAGAGATACAGCATACATATAAACAAAGAAAACAAGAGGAAGGAAGGGAATTGAGTTAATCTTCTGCACTGCTGTAATTCAATGTCCAGGAATAAGGGATGACAGAACTCTTTCAGAGGAGAAAGTAACCAGTAACCATTCGATCTTTAAGGAGAGAAGGCAGACTTTTCTCCATAAAAACAGCTTAAAAGTTACAAATGCAGCAGAAAAGTATTTAAGTAGTTACAAAGGCACAAGTCAGTGAAAGACTTCTTTCCTAACACCAGTCACCTGTAAAACTGTCTATAATAGGACTAAACATTTTATTTAATCAAGAATCATTACACTGACAAGCCTGAAGCTGGATGCAGACTTGACTGTTGTTTACATATCTCAGAACTGAAGCCAAATGAGAGACAAAAAGTTGTTTCTCAAAAACAGTAGTAAATTACCACTCTCCAAATTTAACCACATGAGCTATTCAGCACTAAATTAAGCTTTTTAGGTAGAAACAACACCATGAACACTTATTTCTGAATTATAAAACAAAACAAAGAAAACTTAAGCCAATGTTTGGGAGGAAGAAAAGAAAGTTTTACATTTTGTCACCTTGAAAAAAAAAAAAAGCGTTCCAGAAAGTCCTTTAACAATCTATTAATTAATTTTATTCAGCTAAAGGGATAAAAATAATTAATGCTAAGACTTTATCAAGTTCATTATGCTGCCTGGAAAACTTTAAAAAAAAAAAAAAAAAGACTTTTTACAAATGTGAATTTGTTTTACAAATATCAGTGGTGAAATATATGAAAGTCCTGTCATGCCTTTGCAATGCTGGAAAAAATTCAATTTCAAAGTAATGTTACTGCCTTATAAAGCAAGTCCATGAGAAACCACTACACAGTCATTAAGGACTGAAAAAGATCTAACATGATAAAAAATGACATACATGATAAATTACATTTTGTAGTACTATGGATAAGAAATGTTGAAAAGTGCCAAGATTAAGAAATATTTTTTAATCATCAGAAGTAGATTACAGTTTATAAATCCAAATGTTCTTAGGACAAAGATTTTCCAATTAATCTATTGAACTGGTGAAGAAGGAAGTAGGATGAACACTAAGACTTCCAAACACATTACATTGAATTTTTAGTCTATCATACAACTAATGTGTTGCTTATGACACAAGTAATAAACACAATAATGCTGGATAATGTTGCGATCCCAACCATCTGAAGGACTAGTGTATTAAGTTGCAAATTTTCATAGAGATGTTAGGGACTCTGAAGGTGTCATTATTCGTAAACGTGATGCAAATAAAATCATAGAATCACAGAATCATTAAGGTTGGAAAAGGCCTCCAAGATCATCTAGTCCAACCATCCCTCTACCACCAATATTGCCCACTATAATATTTATACTAAATACTTCATATACAAAGTGACATCGAGGTTAGAACTCCTTTTTACTCTGAGCAGATCAAAGAATCTAAATACATACTAACTTCACCTTGGCTGCACACAATGTTAAAGCTGGGTCAAGTTGACTAGTTCCTTGGTGTAACTGGGGAGACCGAGCCAAGGTCAGGGCAGCCAACAAGACACAGAGGGGTCTGAATGTGCCATTGAGAAGACTGAGCTGGCTTGAAAGTGAGGCTTCCACCAAAGGGACACAGCCTGGTGGCCCAGAAATTATGTTAAAGAGGACACCAAAAGTTGCCACAGCATTTGTTTTCCTGAATGTACTACGGCAAAGCAGTGGGATGTCGTCTGTTTCAAGAACATTAAATCTCTAAGGGCCACAAACTGAACCACAGGAAGTTCCAGCAGAATATGAGAAAAAAATTCTTAACTATAAGGGTGACAGAGCACTGGAACACGTTGCCCAGAGATATTGTGAAGTCACAATACAGTGCAATTCTGTGCAGCGTGCACTAGATGACCCTGCTTGGCAGGGCAGTTGGACTAGATGATCTCCAGAGGTCCCTTCTAATCTCAACCATTCTGTGATTCCGTGAATACAACTTGCATCTGATTACTTCTCTGAGTAAATCAAACTGAGTAACTGAATGATGTAAACATCAGTGACATGTTTACATAGTTTTCCTGTCTTAAAGTGTTGCCAACATCTTATTATTTCATATTTTGGTTATTTTCTCCACTTGCTTTTTAGGAAGAATGGAGAATTACTATATTTCCATGTCTACTCGCTGAACAGGGAAAGGGAGATTGTTCATGAGACTGTCTGGCAAGTATTAATAAAGTGAACCAAGCAAAATAAAATCATGGAATCACATGGTTGGAAAGGACCTACAAGATCATCTAATCCAACCATTCTCCTATCAGCAGTACAACCCACTAAGCTATTAAAACATAGCTCGTAGCACCTCATTCAGGCACTTTTTGACCACCACGAGGGACGGTGACTCCACCACCTCCCTGGGCAGGCCGTTCCAGTGCCTGACCACTCTAAGAGAAAAAGGTTTTCCTGATATCTAATCTAAATCTCTCCTGGCACAACTTGTGGCCACTTCCTTGAGTCCTATCAATAGTTATCTGGGAGAAGAGGCCAACCCCCTCCTCATCAGAACCTCCCTTCAGGAAGGGGTAAAGTACAATGAGGTCTCCCCTGAGCCTCCTCTTCTCCAGACTGAACAATCCCAGTTCCCTCAGCCACTCCTCATAAGACTTGCACTCCAGACTCCTCACAAGTTTTGTTGCCCTTCTCTGGGCATGTTCCAGGGCCTCAATGTCCTTCTTGTAGTGAGGGCCCAAAACTGAACATAGTACTCAAGGTGTAGTCTCACTAGAGCTGAGTACAGGGGGATGATCACCTCCCTGCTCCTGCTGGCTACAATATTTCTAATACAGGCCAGGATGCCATTGGCCTGCTTGGCCACCTGGGCACACTGCTGGCAAGCATCAATCAACAATCCCAAGTCCTTTTCCTCTTCACAGTCTTCTAGCCACTCTCCCCCAAGCCTATAGCACTGCATGGGGTTGTTGTGGCCAAGGTGCAGGACCCAGCACTTGGCCTTGTTAAGCCTCATCCCACTCACCACTCACCTCAGGCCAGCAATCCAGCCTATCCAGATCCCTCTGAAGGGCTACCCTACCCTCAGGCAAATCGACACTACCTCCCAACTTGGTGTCATCTCCAAGCTTACTGAGGGTACACTTAATCCCCTCATCTAGGTCATAAATAAAGATATTAAACAAGATAGACCCCAGTACTGAACCTGGGACACCAGCTGGACTTAACTTTATTAACCACTACCCACTGGGCACGGCCCTCCAGCCAGTTCTTTACCCAGAGAAAAATAAACCTGTCCAGGCCACAGGCAGCCAGTTTCCCCAGAAGAATACTGTGGGAGACCTTGTCAAAGGCTTTGCTGAAGTCTAGATAGACTACATCAACAGCCTTTCCCTCATCTACCAGTCTGGTCACATAGTCATAGAAGAAAATGAGGATGGACAAGCACGACCTGTCTTCCATGAACCCATACTGGCTGGGCCTGATCCCCTGATGCCATGCACAGACCGTGTGATCTCACCCAAGATGATTTGCTCCATAACTTTCCCTGGAACAAAGGTCAAGCTGACAGGCCTGTAGTTCCCTGGATCCTTCTTACAGTCCTTCTTGGGAGTCACACTGGCAAACCTCCAATCAACTGGGACCGCTCCAGTTAAAATAGGTACACTGACAGATGGTGGAAAGTGGCTTGGCAATCACCTCCACGAGCTCCCTCAGCACCCTAGGGTGGAGCCCGTCTGGTCCCATGGACTTGTGACATTCCAGATGGAAGAACAGGTCTCTGTCTCTTCATGAATCACAGGGTGTGATTCTCTACCTGACTCACAGGGGACTTCCAGATCAGGGCATAAAGTACCCGGAGGATAACTGATCCGACTAATAAAGACAGATGTAAAGAAGGTGTTGAGAACCTCAGTGATCACATTTCCTACTGCATCAGGTAAAGGACAGAAATTCTCCTTGGTTATTCTCTTACTGTTAATATATTTGTAAAAGAATTTTTTGTTCTCTTTTACTGCAGTGGCCAATCTGAGTTCAAGCTGGACTTTTGCCTTTCTACCTTCCTCCCTGCATATCTTAGCAACTTCCTTGTAGTCGCCCCAAGCAGCCTGTCTCTTCTTCCAGCAGGCATAGACTCTTTCTCACAGAGTCCCAACAAAAGTTCCCTGTTCATACACACCAGTCTTCTTCCCCTCCAGCTCACCTTATGGGACTCAGGAACAGCCTGCTTCTGTGCCTTTAAGCTTTCTGTCTTGAGGGGCACCTGAGACTTCCTGTACTTCTTTGCCCTTCAGGAGTGACTCCCAGGGGACCCCTGCAACAAGTGTCCTGAACAGATCAAAGTCTGCTCTCTGGAAGTTAAAGATAGCAGTTTTGCTAGTTACCCTTCTGACATCACCAAGAATAAAACACTCTACAATTTCATGGTCATTCTGCCCAAGACAGTCCCCAACCTTCACATCTCCCACCAGTCCTTTTCCGTTACTGAGGAGCAGGCGTACTGGGGCACCTCCCCAGTAGGGTCTCATACCAGCTGCATCAGGAATCTATCTGCCACACACTCTAGAAGCTTCCTGGACTGTTTCCTCTGCACAGTATTTTTATTACCTTTTTACCACAGCATTTATAGTACCTGCACTTTCTTAGCCCGCTCTGTGTCTTTCACCTCCCCAGAAGATATAGAAGAAAACACCACTTGCACTCCACTCCTTGAACTATTCACCCTAAACCTCTGAAATCTCCCTTCACAGCTCTGCCACCATCTTCCACCAGCTCGCACCTCACACACGGGGAATGCCTGCCACCCTCCCCTGGCAGCAGCAGCCTCTGGCACTCCCTGCAGCCAGAGACCTGTACAGCCACAATTTTGGACAGCCTTCTGTTTGGGTCACCACAATCTTTCTGGGGCAAGTTCTCTGCCTGGTGGAGACCACGGCAAAAACCGAGGTCACAGAGACTGTCAACAGATAGGATGGACTCATAAGTGAGGAGGGGCAGAACTCCCATGCCTTGCCACGCTGCAGCACAACGCGGATGGTACTCACACGCTGGTCGACCCTCCCTGTGCCTGATGGGCAGCGAGGAGCCTCCCCAAGTCTTTTTTAAGCCTGAGGGTGATATGAGTCTATGAATAATTGGTGCAGAGGTCCTGCACCCTGCCACACCAGTGTGCATTGGCCACTCCCTGCTCGTAGTGGGCAGCAACATTTCACTGCCCTCCCGGAGGCTCTTTCTAGGCAGAGGGCGGGTGGAGGCGCAGTCGCCACTGCCCTGGCAACGCCCACTGCCTGTCAGCCTTTCTCGCGAGTGCAGCCTGGTGGCGCTGCTGTCCTGGGCCACCCCTAGCGAAGCAAGGGCTCAAAATCCCCCTCTAACTCGTGGTCGACCACTGTGGGGCATCTGCGCAGGTTCTGAGGCAGCGGACCTCGACTATTAAATAAAAAATTAAAATAAAATGAAAAAATAAAATAAAATAAAATAAAATAAAATAAAATAAAATAAAATAAAATAAAATAAAATAAAATAAAATAAAATAAAATAAAATAAAATAAAATAAAATAAAATAAAATAAAATAAAATAAAACGTTCCTGGTTCTATAACTAAATGTTTAATAAGCCATAGATGCAATAAGGTGGTATAGCTTATTACACACAGAATCTTCTTTGGTCAGAAGGGAACATCCCATAGATGGGGCCAAAATTACTCTTAGTCCAATTAATGCTTTAACAGATTTAAATTTTAAATACATTAAAGTTTCATTAATAAGAGTAACTTTGTGAATTAAATACACCTTCTTAGTCTCTATCCCTTTTTACTGCTGTTATGCTCATCCTCTTACTTACTGTGTCCTGAGATCAGCACTTCAGTTGTTCCCAAGAAGAAGGGATGTTTGAGGGGTGTATGTCTGAGACTCAGTATCACGATGTCATCCATGGGAAGATATTAGTGATTAAACTCTCCTTCCTCAACTCTGAATCACCTTAGTTATGTATTCTTGTATTGGCTTTGTATGGCAAGGTTTTGGTAGTGGGGGGCTGCAGGGATGCAGATTTCAGAAGCTGCCCCATGTTAGATAAGAGTCAGTTTGAGCAGGCTCCAAAGAGACCCACTGCTGTCCAGAGTCAAGCCAATAACTGATGTTTGTGCTTCTGTGAGAGTAGATTTAAAAGAAGGAAAACAACAACAACAAAACCTGCTGCATAACAGCAGCTGGGAGAGCAAGGAATGCAAAACAGCCCTGTAGTCCTAAGGTCACTGCAGAAGAAGGCCAGAAGGTGCTCCAGGCACACAGAAGTTCCCCTGCAGCCTGTGGAGAGGCCCCTGGTGGAGCAGGTGGATGTGGCCTGGAGGAGGCTGCTTCCCATGGAGAGCCCCTGCAGAAGCAGGCCCCGGGCCGGAGCTGCTGCCCATGGAGAGGAGCACACACAGGAGCAGAGGGTCTGGGGGGAGCTGCCTCCCATGGGGGACCCGTGCTGGAGCAGTTTGCTCCTGGGGAATAGACCCCATGGTACGGAGCCATGTGGCAGCAGTTGTTGAAGAGCTGCTGCCTGTGGTAGCAAGCTCAGTTCAGGAAGGACTGCATCCCGTGGGAGGGACCCCATGGAGAGCAGGGGCAGAGAGTGACTGTGAAGGAGAAGTGGAGATGAACCGTCAGGGACTGACCACAGTCCCCATTCTTCTGCACTGCTTGGGGGTAGAAGAAAGAGGGTGGATGGGGAGGAAGGTAGTTTTTGTTTGTTGTTTGTTTGTCACTTCTCTAGATTGTTAGTAATAGTTTAATAAATTACATTAATCTCACTATTTTGAGTTTGTTTTGCCCATGATGACAATTGTTGAGTGACCTCTCTGTCCTTATCTCAACCCTTGAGCTCCTTACAACTTTTTTCCCTCTTTCCCATTGAAGAGGGGGAGTGAGAGAGCAGTTGTAGTGGAGCTCAGCTGCCCACTTTTTTTTTTTTTTTCCTCTTTATTGGTTCCCAGCCCCAATCCCAGCCTTCCCCAGCCCCAATTAACATAGAGGGCCAATGGTTGTTACATGCCAGGTGCCTCAGATTCAGAACTTCACATGATAGTCACACAGAACCTTGACTAGTGAGCAACTGTCAGAGCTCAAGACGCTAAGGACAGCTCAGGTCAAGACACCCCAGAAGAGTTCTAAGACAATCTCCTGTCTGATAAGTGGCCTGTGGCCATTTACCAGTAATTAAGTAAAAGTCTTATTTACTAGGCTACTACTTGATATCTGTACTGCTGAATTCACACTACAGAAACTGGCACATGTAGGAAACAGGAAGGAAAAAGTATTTCTCCCTGCAGTTAATTCTCACTCTTCTCTCCCTAATCCTTAGCATTGCATGTAGCTACAGTAGTTAAAATGAAAAGCACATACACGCATGCAATATTCAAACTGGTAAAAGAGTTCTAATTATATTTTCCTTACAGCAAAAGGAAAATTGGCATGCAACTCTGACTAGAGATAAAGTTTAAAATATAAGTCAAATTATTCCCACTCTGTAACAAAATTAGGGACCCCATGGGTCTTATTAGAAGTACTTTTAGAATCTGAAAGTTTTTCTGAGTATCTGACACTTTTGTTACTCATCGTTAGACATTAAATCCAAATGCAAATGTATCTTAAAAGCATTGTTCCCTAATATTAGAATAAAACCCAAAAATGCTGTCATGTTAGGCCTTAGTCAGTTATGTTATCTGTTTTGAGGGTGATAAAAAGACAGTGCAAGTCCTAAAGCACCTTTAAAGGACAACTCCTCAATACAAAGCAAGAGGATAAAATTTAAGCAGCTGGATTCAAACTACAGGTGATCTTTTTCTGAGAGTTCATTCTTTCCAATTTCCTGTTTTCTGTCTCTGAAAATGAGATAAAATATTCTGTCAGAGAAGACTACTCTAAACGTAATTGCTGTCTAGGAATCTATGCAGATCACTTGCAGAAACATTCACCCAAGCTAGATTCCACCTTATTTTCAGGGAATTTATATTTTGCTTGGTTACATTTTTTTGCAACATCTTGCTTCTGTATCTCAATCTCAGGTCTACTGAGTGTACTGAATTTATCATATAAGACATTAACGTTTTAAAATTGCTTACATTTATCTTCAGTGACCTTCCCCTCTTCTGTAATATAACTATAAACTAATACATTTTGTACTTGATAATTTTATAGAACTTTTGTCTCAGAGGTATCTCACAAATATCAAGCCTCCTCACTCTTTATTTAATCAAAATAAATAATAAATATATATAAAAATAAATAATAAAAAGCATAAAGTAATATATTGTTCTCTACCAGAAAAATCTAAGGCAAAACTTGAAACTGTTAGTGCCTTGAGGACATTTTACTAGCCCTGCCTGGGTTCCCTGATGGGGACCTTGTGGACCTTCTGCTCTGGGGCCCAGGAAATTCAGCCTGAAACAGCCTCAGCTCTGCCCCTGGCCCTGTCTGCTTTTGCTCCTGACTGAACTCCTGGAGAGATGCTGGACCTCATTCATAACTTGCCATAGCAGGGGCTGTCCATGGACCCTGCTATGTAAGGAACCTTTTGAAATTATTCAGTTTAAGTTGCCTGCCAAAGCAGGTTGCCTATGGCCATGTACAGTTGGGTTTTGAATATCTCCACAGACAGAAACTCCATAACTTCTTTGGACAACAATAATCATTTTATTCTGTGCAGATAGAATTTCATGTATTTCAATTTGTTTCCAATAAAACTCTGGTTCTCTCATCTGCTTTCCCACTCTTCAGATATTTATACATATAGGTAAGATTTCCCTTGAGCCTTCTCTTCTTTATTGTGAACAGTCCCACTTCTCGCAGCCTCTATAGGAAAGATGATCCATCATCTTTTTGGCCCTGTGCTGGTCTCCCTGCAGTAAGTCCGTAACTCTTTTGTACTAGGAAGTCCAGAACTGGATACAGTGCTGCAGATTCAGTCTCACCAGTACTGAACAGAGGGGAAGGATCACTTTGCTTGATCTGCTGGCAATGCTCTGGCTAATGAAGTCCGAGTGACCATTGGCTTTATTTGCCACAAGACTGGCCTCCAGCTGGCCCCCAGCGTGTACTGGTGCCTAGGGTTTTTCCTCTCCAGATGCAGGACTGTGCGTTTCCCTTTGTTCATTCCATGAGGTTCCTCTCAGGCTATTTCTCTAGCTTGTTTAGGTCCCTATGAATGGCAGCACAACCATTTGGTGTATCAGAAGCTGCTTCCAGTTTTTTATCATCTGTGAACTTGCCAAAGGCATACTTTATTCCAGTCAGGTGGACCTTGACTTCCCTAATACTATCCCTGTAAGATAGGACAGCAAGACTATACTCTTCCTTTCAGAGATATTATTTTGTTATATATTAGGGTTAAAAGACATCAGACAGAGGAATCCCAGATACAAATGTGCAAATAACTGATGAAGTAATATGATGGATTGATTTAATAAATCTAATCCCTCTTATTTAGCAAAAGAGCAGAAAGATTTGATTATGACATAAGCAGATGATGAAGTACTTTCTACTTGAAGAAACATACTAAATGACATCTATAGAGATTAAATATTTAAATCTGAAAACAGATTATTTGGGACTGAGTAACCTAAAAGGGCTTACTCGCTAAACCTCTGTTTCTCCTTTAATTTCTGTATGGTGGATTATCGAGGAAGATTCAAAATATAAGTAACATTGTGCTAATGAGACCCTAGCAAAAGAGAGAGTGGCAACAAGGAGAGAGTTTACCATGTTTGTTAGAACAGATTTCAGATGGAAAAACAAACAAACAAACAAAAAGCAAATAAAAAACATGCTACTCTTTATTTTGCAAGTAAATATAAATCCACAGTTGATTTGATGTACAGTTGATGCAGAGATTGACTATAAAATGGTGAAAAGAATATAGCCATTGTATCAGATGACCTGAATGCCTTAGTTAGCTAAACAGTGTTTGTTTTTTGTTTTCATTTTGTTTGTTTGTTTGTTGTTTTTGGTTTTGTCTTCCTTGGGAAAAAGAAAATCCAGGGACTGGAACAGTGATGAAATGCCTACCGTAGGAGAAGATCATGTTCAAGACCATTTAAGGAACCTGAAGATACACACATCCATGGGACCTGATGAGATATATCCATGGGTCCTGAAGGAACTGGCAGATATAGTTGCTAAGCCACTATCCACCATATATGAGAAGTTGTGGCAGGCTGGTGAAGTTCCCACTGATTGGAAGGGGGAAACATAACCTCCATATTTAAAAAGGGAAAAAAGGAAGACCTGGGAAACTTCAGGCCAGTCAGTCTCACATGTGTGCCCAGTGAGATCGTGGAGCAGATCCTCCTGGAAACTATGCTAAGGTACATGGAAAAGAAGGTGATTGGTGGCTTCACTAATGGAAATTCGTGCCTGAAAATCATATCTTCTAGGATATGGTTACAGCACTGGTGGATAGGGGAAGAGCAACTGACATCATCTACCTGGACTTGTCTCACATAATATCAATGTCTCTAAATTGGAGAGACATGAATTTGATGGATGGATCAAACTCATGTCTCTCAGTGGGTAAGGAATTGGCTGGATTATTGCACTCAAAGAGTTGTGGTCAACAGCTCAATGTCCAAGTGGAGATCAGTAATGAGTGATGTTCCTCAGGAGTCAGTACTGGGACAGGTGCTGTCAACACACTGTGTGGTGCAGTCAACACACTGAAGGGATGGGATGCTATCCAGAGGGACATGGACAGGCTTGAGAGGTGGGCCTGTGAAAACCTTATGAAGGTCAACAAGGCCAAGTACAAGGTCTTGCATCTGGGTCGAGGCAATCCTATGTACAAATACAGGTTGGGCGGAGAACTGATTGAGAGCATCCCTGATGAGAAGGACCTGGGGGTGTTGGCAGATGAGAAGCTCAACATGAACCAGCAATGTGTACTTGCATCCCAGAAAGCCAATCATACCTTGAGCTGCATCAAGAGAGGCAAGTCACGGGAGGTGATTCTCCTCCTCTGTTCTGCTCTTGTGAGACCCCACCTAGAGTACTGTGTTCAGCTCTGGGGCTCCCAGCACAAGTAGGACATGGACTTATTCAGATGAATCCAGAGGAGGGCCACAAAAATGACCAAGGTGCTGAAAAACCTCTTCTATGAAGACTGGCTAAGAGAGCTGGGGTTGTTTAGCCTGCAGAAGGGAAAGCTCTGGGGAGACCTTTTAGCACCTTTCTAATACCTAAAGGGGGACTACAGGAAAGCTGGGGAGGGACTCCTTGTCAGGAAGTGTAGTGACAGGACAAGAAGTAATGGCTTCAAACTAAAAGAGGGGAGATTTAGATTAGATATTAGGAATAAATTATTTACTCAGAGGGTCGTGAGATGCTGGAACTGGTTGTCCAGAGAAGCTGTGGATAACCCACCCCTGAAGTGTTTAAGGGCAAGTTGGATGTGGCTTTGAGCAACGTGGTGTAGTGGAACGCGTCCCTGCCCATGGCAGGGGGGTTGGAACTAGATGATCTTTAAGGTCCCTTCTAACCTAAACCATTCTATTATTCTATAATACCATGAAAGAGGTTCACACTACAGAGCACAACAGTCTGTCTTCTCCGTTGTGCCGTGTGACTGGCTCTGTGTTTCAAAGTGAAACAATGCACAGAGATACTCAGGTACACTGAGAAGCAAAAGTAATTGCCCTGAGCAAGGATTCCCACTTATGCATCTGTAGTGCTTCCAGTAAATAGAACCTAGGTTAGTAAGGCACTGACTTAAATCTTGCAGGTACACATGAAGTGGTATGTGCAAACACAAAAAAAGCAAGAATCTAGGCCAAATTCTATTGACCTTCAGTAAGTCATGTTGAAAATGATGCACCAAAACAGATGTGATATTGAGTGATTACTGAGTTTATGTATGCTAATATATCTGGAATATCGTAGATACATGTGTTTTATATTTTTAGAATAATAAATATAGGAACCATTTAAAATATAACATTTGTGACAAATCTTATGAGAAATTTGACATAAGGGATTTTCGTTTCTTAATTTTTATTTTAATTGTATATACAAATATTTGAAAAAAATTTCTATTTTGTTCATGAGAAGTCTTCATGCACACACATGCAAAATCATAATTCATATAACTGTTTTATTTAAAAAACTAAACTCTACTCTCAAAAATAAGCATACACAACAGGGACATCACTGCATGGGTCTGGCTACTAGCTACCTGATGTTTCCAGTAAATCAAACTGTGAACTAATGATCCATGTCACAGCATTTTGCCCTCTCCGTGCTTTGGAACCATGCCTCTCAGATGAACATTTGTAGTTTTATTTGTCCAACAGAAGACAACATACTACTTGTTAACAGAGGCCATACCGAAGATTTAAAGAGCAATAAATGTCTAAAAGACCAATACAACAAGAAATTATGAGCTAAGAAGAATGCATAAGATTCTCCTGAGTGCTATCAAATCTCATACTATTTTTTTTTTAATTGTGGATAAATAATACTGTTATAAATAATAAAAGGTCATTAGTAATTGTGACTATTTCAAAATGATTTTACTAGAGGAATCTGTGCTATTTATGATATTCCCTGTATTCAAAAGTCTTCCATTTACAGCTGTTAATAGGGCACATATTTAAAGTGAATGTTTGTGTTTTAAAATAGAAATGCAACATTTTCATTGTCATGTAAGCAAATATCATTTGTTCTTAATTTTCATCACTTTGCCTTCTACTCTGCCCCCAAAACTGTGACCAAGGTAGAACCATGGAAGAATGGTTGTGTCCTATATAGGACAGAAACACATGTTTATCAAAATATTTATTTAATATAAAATTCATATTTAGTGTTTAACATATTGACTAATATATATACAAGTTATGCTAGGGAATAAAAACAAAATTTATAAGAGTCACTGATAATCTGTGTTGTGAGTACGACATATTTTATACTCTGAGAAAATCTGGTGCCCAAGGCCAGTGCATTCTGAAATTTTCCAAACTAGAGCATATTGTAAGCAATCATTCCTTAGAACAAAGTAATGTTTACTTACTTTACCATATAAATGTATTATTACTTCCAAAAAAATAGTTTCATTTCACAAAAATATTTTTTGGTACAATACATTTGGCTGGAAAGTTATGTAGTGTAATCTACCTTGAGTTGAAGCCAACTATAAAAACTTTAACATTTCTTGCATCTGAATTTAGTACCTGTTAACTTCTTGTAAGATGCCTATTAGTGATACTAGTGGTAATGATGATACTAATATGTGAGCACCCTGAGAGACCTTGCTATTCTGGGCATAATCTGAGTTGTAAACTTTGCAATTATTCAGATATAAAAATTGATAAAAGACAAAAGATCATTGATTCAATTATAAATGAAGATTGACCTTTAAAGTATTTTGTTTAAAATAATAATGTAACAAGTAGGAAGGTAATGAACTGAGTATGAACATGGGGAGGTGAAAGAAAGCTTAGGCTCCACAGCTGTGTCATTGTTCTTCAGTCCCAACCTGTAATGCCCATCCTAGCATGACACAGAAAACAAATATTAGGCTTACTGGGCTACGACATCAGCTAATGACATTTTTTAATTTTTTTTTCAGAAAGACGTACTGGGAAATAGCTCATTAGGAAACATGAAAAGATTTGTATAACTGCTAATGCAGTTTATAAGTCTGTGTAAATATCAAATATAATTTTCATCTGCAAATTAACTTCAATTTACATTTTTTTTCAGTTACTTAAGAATTCAAGGCTATTCACAGTCTCCATTAACCCTGTTTGTAACTTAATAAGGTTGTGTACCTGCATAAATGCAGGGTAAATTCTAGAGTAAGAATTTACAGGCACATACAGTTCACTAATGTTTGTTATAACTATTATCTTTTTGTTTTTTTCCTCATGTATTGACTATTATTTCTCTGTTGGGGTTTATTCCTCATTTTGCATTTATGCCTTTATTTTCTCCTGTTAGTCTACAGCATTTGGTAGTTGACTACAGTAAATTTTACCTTAATGATGTTTGCACTTTCATTTTAATTTATCAGCATCATCTTGAAATATACTTCTGTCCTCTAAAAAGCTTGCAGTCCTCCCACAGGTCTGTGTCATTAAAAATATTTATGCGTAGTTCCTATTTCACTGTCTAAGATAGAGCAAAAATATGTAACATTACCAGGCCTAGAACAAAACCCTCTAGGATGTAATCTGAAATACATGTAGCTTACAGAGGCTGGTAACTGTTCTTTTCTCAACTAAATACACCATACAATGAGAAAACACAGTGAGTCATTTATCCCCTAGTTTCTAATAGCAAGTGAAAGCCTTCATGAAACAAAACCCATTTTGCATTAATTTTTACTTTCCCTGCCCTGCCCTGCCCTCCCCTCCCCTTCCTTTTCTCTTCCCCCTTCCTCCTTTCTCCTTCCCCCTTCCCCTTTTCCCTTCCCCTTTCCTTTCTTTTACTTTCCTCAGCCTTTTTTCTTTTTTATTTTCTTCAGCGTTTAAAGCTAACTGGCTTTGTTACAACTTCCCAGATGTCCCTGTTCTTTTCCACATCACTAGGGACCTGTTTTCTGTTGTTTTCTTTTCACTTCTTGTGTATGTATACATACTTTCCATCATTGTCCTTTATATCCTTCCGTAGTTGTAATTCACCTAGTGTAATGGCCTTATTGTATCATCACAGCTTCCTATCATTTTATGTTTTTATTCATTCACTTCTTGTAAAATTTCTTTCTGGATATCTTTATGAATATATCAGGATCTTTAATGGTCTCTTGGAATGATTTATATTTTTCTTTTGTGTTAGGATTGTCTGTTATTATGTACTTAATATAACCTCTTTCACTTACTGCCAGATCTCCTGCAAATCATCATAACCCTTCTTTTTGGAAGTTTAGTGTCATTGTGTTTTTTTCGCTGTCTTTTGTCTTCATATTCACCACTGATGTCCCCTTTCTTTACTCATCCATAATAATACTCACCCAAATTGCCTTAATCCTTCATATTTATACAGTGTTTTGTTGTTGTTGTTGTTTTCCTCATAACTAAACCTATATTTGTTACGGCCTCAATAATTTCTTTAATGAAAAACTAATCTTTCTTGATTGTTAGATGGTACATGCAGAACTCAGAAGCATGGTTTAGTGGTGGACTTGTCAGTATTAGGTTAAAGGTTGGACTAAAGGATCTTAGAGGTCTTTTACAGAGTGGATGATTCTATGATTCTATGTCTTGCTATTCTGCACTTTCAAGTGATTTCCAGATAAATTAAGTACTGACGGAAGGAAGGCAGGAAGGAAGGAAGCAAGGGAGGGCAGAATGCCTTGCTTCTCTAGTTTAACATTCTAAATATTTTTTATTAACATAAAAATATTAATAGCATCATTCCTCTTTTATTTTCTACTTTTAAGAATACCTGTTATATAAATATAAAACTAATAGATATATATAGTAAGAAATCCATCTTTCATATTTTCTTACTTGATTTAACATAAATATATATAGGCCATATATTTGATACAGTACATCCACCTTTCTTTTTTGTCTGTTTGATTCAATACTTATACAATCATGTAATTTATCCAACCAAATTTCTTTGTTTATGACAATTAAACAGTAATTATGACACCTATTTTTTTGGAATGCTAGGGCATCAGGTTCTTCCCTTGAATCTCCTCTCCTGTCTGCAGACATCTTAGATTTTTAGCTGGTTGCCATGTGATTCTCTTCATTGGCACACGACTTCTAACTCTGATTTCTTTGAGGGTTAGTCTCAGACTTCATTTATTGGTCCATGGATCTTTTTAATGGAAAATATATATTCTCTGAACTACACAGATGTAAAAATCAACTGGTTTTCAGTCTGGACACTATTGTCATGAATTATAAGTCACTAAAATTTAAATCCAAGTGTCATATTTCAGCAGCTAAAGAAAAATTAGAGACCAGAAATACAGGATGTATTGCTAAGTATTGCATTGCACTGTGTATGCAGAACTAAGCAACTGAAACAACCAGGTACATTTCTACCTTTTTCTGCAGCAGTTAGAGGCATAAAAAAAAAAAAAAAAAGAAAAAAAAAAAAGGAATAGGTATGCTGCTTTAATTTAGAGTTGTATTAATTTTTAAATTAGCACATAATTGAAATCACAAGCCTTATTTCTGTGTATTGAATCTTTGTAGAACAGGATAGCGAAGTGTGCTGTTCTACTTCACAGTGTTGAGGACTCTGCCGAGATGGAACTGTAGCATTCCGATGTATGTCAATAAATGCTTAATGCACAGAATATAGTAAAAAAAAAAATCAAGAACACTTACCAAAGCTATAGCTCAATGTTTATCAGAATTTTCAGTGTCGTTCATCTAGCCAGTTTAAATTCAGTAACAGTTTTGAGGAAGTTGGTAGCAGGTTCATTTGTAATTCAAAATAAAATAATACTCTATGCAGGGTTAGCCTTTGCTGCTGTAATAATCATGTCTCATTTTTCTCCCACTGTTGCTGAACTCTACATATGCAATTCCCTCAACATTGTAATACTTCCTGAATTCCATTTTATTAAGGAAATTCCCCTTTATTATAATTACTCCTTCTTGGGAAAAAACAAAAACAAAAAAACAAAAAGAAATGTTCCTGTATTTTAGGACTGAATCTCAAAATCTTCTAAATTATATAGAGTTGGAAAGTTTTGTTACAACGTTGTTAGCTTCAATTGAAGGACTTTTTTTTTTTTTTTTTGAAAGACATGGGGTCAGCTACCAAACAAATTAAGCCATACTGCAACAGTCCATCAGCCACCTTGCCCTTAACTTCATTTAGGACATACAGGGCAGTTCTTGCTCAGCAAACATGGTTAATGGTAAAAATTTATCCTCTGACATAAAAATAATGGGGAAAAGCAGCAGTGAAGCAGTGCAATGTATCGACACAAAAGATGCCAGAACTTATGTTATATGCTTCACAGATGAGAGAAAATGTACTATGGGGTAGGTATTTTTCTGCTGATTCAAATATACCATCCAACAGTGAAATTCTGAGTACAGAAAAGGCAGACTGAGAGATATGAAGGTTACAATTGTGGTTTTACCCTGCTGGAGAGCTGAGCTCCATCCATCAGACCCACTCTCTCACTTCCCCTCCTCAAAGAGAAAGGGAGAGGTAAGGACAATAGAGATCACTCAACAACTATCATCACAGGCAAAACAACCTCAAAATATTAATTAATGTAAATTATTACACTATTACTAACAATCTAGAGAAGTGAGAAACTAAAAACAAACTAAAAACATCTTTCCTACTCACCCTCTTCTAGCTTCTCCCCCCGAGCCACACAGGAGAGTGGGATGTGGGGGCTGAGGTCAGTCCCTGATGCTTCATCTTGGCTGCTCTTTCATGGTCACCTTCTGCTCCTGCTCCAATGTGGAGACCCTCCCATGGGATGCCATCCTTCCTGAACTAAGCCTTTGTGGGCTTCCCACAGGCAGCAGCTCTTCAAGAGCAGCTCTTCTCCATTATGGTTCCATACCATGGGGTCCATCCGTCAGAAGCAAACTGCTCCAGAATGGGTCCCTCATGGGCGGCAGCTCCCCCCAGACCCCCTGCTCCTGCGTGGGCTCCTCTCCACGGGCTGCGGCTCCGGCCCGGGGCCTGCTCCTGTGGGGGCTCTCCATGGGCTGCAGCCTCCTCCAGGCCACACCCACCTCCACCCAGGGCTCCTCCACGGGCTGCAGCGTAGGACCCATGGGCTGCAGGGGGACAGCCTGCTCCACCGGGGGCCTCTCCACAGGCCACAGGGAAACTGCTGCTGCCTGCCTGCAGCACCTCCTGCCCTCCTGCTGCACTGAGCTTGGTGTCTGTTTCTCACTCCTTGCTGTCCCAGCTGCTGTTTTGCAGCAGGTTTTTTTTTGTTTGTTTGTTTCTTTTCTTTTCTTTTCTTTTCTTTTCTTTTCTTTTCTTTTCTTTTCTTTTCTTTTCTTTTCTTTTCTTTTCTTTTCTTTTCTTTTCTTTTCTTTTCTTTTCTTTTCTTTTCTTTTCTTTTCTTTTCTTTTCTTTTCTTTTCTTTTCTTTTCTTTTCCTTCTCTTAAATCTGCTTTCACAAAGAACATTACATATTGGCTTGACTCTAGCCAGTGGCGGGTCCCTTTGGATATGGATGAAACTGGCCCTTATCTAACATGGGGCAGTTTCTGGGCCTTTCTCAGAGAGACCCACCCCTGCAGTCCCCCGCTACCAAAACCTTACTACTAAACTCAATGCAGTGACTTACGTAGAAATATCCCAAAAGTTTACTTAGCCAAGAAAGAAGAGTGGGTTTAACCAAAATATATAAATATCCTCATTAATGAGCTCTTTAATGAAGGGAATAAAAAAATCCAATAAGAATCCTGATTGGCTGGAAAATGAAACCAGGAAAATTACATTAAAAGTATGGCTTACATCTTAAGAATGATGAATACCTATGTAAGCACTAAATAGCTTCTCTCAGGTGAAATAGTAGATTCTGTATTTGCTGAAGTATTAAATAATGTCTTGGCAGCTTTAGTTAGTCTTTTCACAAGCCCTAGATGAAGGCAGAATATTTTTATAACATAAACTGAGAAGGTCTGAAGTTCAGCCCACAAAATGTCTTACAGATGCAAAACTTTGGCTCTTAATCCTGATATATCCCAGTTATGATGATTTCTTTGTTTTGCATGTCATGCAAAAATCGCTTACTGACAGGTCTGGAATTGTAATGTCTTTTATAATATCCATCATATCCTTGAAGGTATGTAAAAATGTACGTACTGCTGTGTCAGATCAGCAATACACCAAGACTAATGTTTTATTTCTGAAAATAAGCAATAACAGATAATTCACAAGGAGTGTCAGAAAATGTGATTATACAGAAAGAAATTCATCCCTTCATATATCAAAGCTTCCAGTAACTATGGACTGTTAGCTTCTCAAATTGAACCCTTCAAGCAGGCCTTTACATTATACAGCCTTTGATAAATTCTCCTTATATATATATTTTTTATCCATTTTCAATCTATTTATAGTTTTGCTATCTACAACATCATGTCAATGACTTCCACAACTCAATTATGTATACTACAGAAAAGTGCTACTTTTTTTGTAAAACAGTTGTCTTATCATTGAGGATCCCTATTTATTCTACTATCAGAAAACATAAATAAACATTACTTATTTATCTGACATGTAATATTAAATTTTTCATGAATGGCTTTCTTATCCTTTTTCACTCATTTCTTTTCAAGTTTTAATAGGCTTTAGCTTATTTTATTCCTCTTTTGTAGAGAGTTTTTTACATATCCGTTTTCATGTTTGTTTGTTTGTTTGTTTTTTTCCGATTTCTGTACTGTTTCCAATTTTACTATACCTTTCTTGACACAGGATATCAGAGCATTAACATTGTTCAGGAAGTAGGTCACAGGGAAATTACAGTTATCTTTCAAATGTTGACATTTTAAAGTTATACTTAGGTGAATTTATGCTCAGGTTTCAAAATACTGAAAATTTAACTATTCTATTTTTTGAAACACCTACAAACTTTTAACCTTAAATATAGTTTAAAGTTGCTGGGATAGAATCATTTATAGAAACTGACACAATTTCTGAACAGGCTTAAAAAACAAAACAAAGAAAAAAAAAAAAACAACTTTGGGCTTTTTTTTTAAATTTTAATTTAATTTTATTTTTTTTTTATTTTCAAAGCTCTACTGCATTTTGGTGGGGTTTTTGTTTGTTTGTTTGTTTCACTGGCATGACCTACTGTATGCAGAAAAAGTAAACTAGAATGACTTATTTTCTTTTTTACTAACTATTATGTCATGACCAGGAAGCTGTGTGACTAAGCACTGGATAGCATGTAATTACTAAATCTGCTCTGACACTGTGTTGATCCTTAATAGACATTGCTATCTTAGGTTCATAAAATATTTAATGGCTGTTTAATGGTTTACTTTATTTGCACCCATTCCTAAAATGATTTTCCCAGGCAAAACAATGGACAAGCATAAAAAAAAGAAAGCAACATCCGAAGCTCTGAGTAGTCCATAGGCCCCATATAAGCAATGCTTTATCTTACTGTCAGGATTTATTCATGGAGGCACAGGGTTTCATTTACATATCTGAATTCCACTTTTGACTGTTGTGGCCTGAGACATAAAAGTTGAATAATGAATGCATACAGTTTACCCAATGTACTGATTTTTACCTGGAATCTATAAGCCAGAGTGATTTGGATCTTTTGTCCTGAGGCCTTTTGCTTACTTTGCTGAATAAGGCAAATAGAGATCATGGTGGGGACAGAGAACACATGGGAGGGAAGTGTGAAACCTATATGAATGACAGATTAAACAAATTTGATAATTACACAGTTTTTGTTGGTTTTTCTTTTTCTTTTCTTTTTTTTTTTTTTTTTCCTGCCTTTTTAAAGCTTTATGTTCTCCTTTGCTTTATGTGTAATACTCCTTCCCTCACTATATAGCTCATGAATCCTAAAATGGGGCTTGTTTCAGCCTTTGAGATATGCCTGTTCAGTCACTGATGTCAAGACAGCAGCAGTGTCCCTTGCTACTCCTGTTAATTGTCATCCTTAGACAACAGTAAATGACCACACCAAATCGAGTGCAGTATTCTGCCTTAGTAAGCAAAGTGAAAGCATATCCTGTTAAATCTTTCTAGCAATCTTCCCATCTCTCTATTTTTATTTTTTCCAGAAACCGCTGAGTCAGAGACTCCAAAATATTTTTTGTGCTTTCTTTTATTACAGCTTAATAATTCATTAGTAAAACACCCTAGAACTAGACTATCATTTATCTCATTTATCTGGTTCTTACAAAAAAAAAAATAAAATAAAGTAAAAAAGTTACAGATAAGCAATACTAGAAGCACTCAGGGCTGCTTTTTCCAAGGAGGGTTTAAAGGGGCCATGGAAGTGCAGAGACAGCAGTGATTAAATCTTTGCACAAGTGGGATGGTAGAAAAACCTGAATACTTTCCTACTGGATAAGGAGTCTTGACAGTTCTTTCAATTTGTTTCTGAATGTTGGTAAGACTTTGGGAAATGGATCCAATCCTATCTCTGTTGAGTAGAATGTACCCAGAAAGTCTGTCAGGTGTATAATTGATCATTTGAAACTGCTTTTGGATAGCTCTTTGACTTCAGATGAAAATAACTTCATACATATTAATTACATCATCATCATAAAACCATGCATATTCAGATAAGGCTTGTTCACTTTTGCAGTACTCATGAACATAGGAAAGGTAAGAAATTAGGAGTGATTTCAGAAATCTTAACTCGCTTCAAGAAAAGTGCATTTTACTACCATTATATACTTTTTTTTTTTTCAAAAACAACAACAAAAAAAATGCTGCCTTCTTAACATTGTTTACCTTAATTGGAATCAAATACTGCACATCATGAGAATAAATTTCTAACTGTAAAGGAAATCAACTGTGTGAAGTCTATGCCTACCAGGTTAAAAATTTGCATCTCTTTATGGATGCTGTCACTCAATCTACAGTACCTGAGACCAAAACAGTTCGGGCTTTGTTTTGAAAATAAAGTAGTCCTATTCCTTCAGGAACCAGTCTTCCACACCCAATGTGCCTCAATGTTCTTCTCAACTCTTGTGCTACCTTCTCAGTAACATTGGAACAACAACAACAGCAAAAAAAAAAAGGTTATTTTTCATCTGTATCACTTCCTGGTGCAATTCCTTTGTTAGTATACAAATGCCTGGGCCAAGAGGTGGGGATGAACTGGAAATTGGAGTGGGAACTTAATTTTCAAAAGCAGGATCACTTTGTGTCCATGTAAAGTGTTAATTTGCAGCACAATGAATCTACCTAGCTCTGTGACCATGTTTGACTCCATGTGTGAACCATTTACACACTGTAATCTAACAAGCAGCTGTCTCACTGTGGTGGTTTCACGCAGAGCATAGCTGCCCATCAATCACCACTCTCTCACTTCCCCTCCTCCTCCTCAAGAAAAAAAGAAAAAAAATTGTTTGGGGAGAAAATATGACGAAAAAAGGTTCAAGGGCTAAGGCCTGGGAGATTGCTCACCAATTACCTTCATGGGCAAAACAGATTCAGCATAGGGAGATTAATATAATTTACTCCCTATTACTAACAGACTAAACTAAAAACACCTTCTTCCTCTTTCATCCTCTCTACCTCCTTTGATCAGCACAGAGGAATAGGGAATAGGGGGTTGAAGTCAGTGCATAATGCTTCATCTCTGCTACTCCTTGATCTTCACTTTCCCTGCTCCATTGTGGAGTCTTTCCCATAGGATGCCATCCTTCCCAAGCTGATTCAAGATGGACTTCTCACAGGCAGCAGTTTTTCAATAATTGTTCCAATATGGCTTTGTATCATATGGTCCATCCTTCAGGAACAAACTGATTCAGCGTGCAGGTTCACAGGCTGCAGGTCCAGTCCAGAGTCTGCTTCTGTGGGGGCTCTCCGTGGGCTGCAGCCTCTTTCAGGCCACATCCACCTGCTCCAACATGAGCTCTTCATGGGCTGCAGCATGGAGATCTGCTCCATAATGGTCCTCTCCACAGGCTGCAGGGGAACTTGTGCTGCATGGGTGTGGTCTGGGGTGATCTTTGCAGCTTTTCAGAACTTAAAAGGGACATACAAAAAAATGGAGAGCAAATTTTTGCTCAATCAGATAATGACAGGACATCGGGGGAATGGTTTTAAACTAAAAGAGGGGAGATTAGAGATTAGGAGGAAATTCTTCACTCAGAGTGTGGTGAGGCACGGGAACAGGTTGCCCAGAGAGGCTGTGGATGCCCTGTTGGTGGAGGTGTGTTCAAGACCAGCTTAGAGGGAGCCCTGGGAAACTGACGCCACTGTGTGGCGTCGCTACCTATGGCGGGGGGGTGGAACTAGATGAGCTTTAAAGTCCTTTCCCACCTGAGCCATTCTAAGATTCCATAATTATTTGATATATGCCATTTTCCATTGGTTGTATCTAGATTTCTACAGGAAAACATGATAATTTAACTAAAACCAGATACAGAGTAATGATCTAGACAATCCAATACTTCAATTTACTATGAAAAATTCTAAGTGTCCCTTACATCTTAGCAAGGTCAAATAGCATATATTTTGAAATTCCCAAGAATACACTGTCAGTAAGTGAGATGTGAGTTATTTTGCTTTAGAAAGAGTAATTGCATCTTATTTGAAATTTCTCTTTGCGAACTGAGAAAATACTTTGTATGAACATGCCAGTGGTGGGTCAAATGTTAAAACTGCACAGCTTTTCTTAGAAGTGCATTCCTACACAGAGAGAACAGATCTGAAAACTTTGGATTTTTTTCCTTTTGTCAAGGCAGAAGTGGAGTACATTTTCTCTACAGCAGTTGAGACACCCTGCTATGCTCTCAAACACCTTAACATTAATGCACATCTTCATGTTAACAAATAATAAGGTAGTTGCGTAATTATACGCTCTTTGAAAAAAAAAAAAAAAAAAAAAGTGATCCTAATTCAGACTATCACAATAGCTCTCTGAATGAGAGCAGTAAGCCTAAAATTTAATGACAACTACTGCCTTCTATTAGAAATAGAAAATAGTAATCACTTTCCAGTATACTTACCAAAATGCATGGGTTCAGCCAAAACTAATAATCATTTCAAATTCAATTAGCCTAATACTTTTGAATAATCTTTTTGTAATAAGCAAGCTCCAAATATGTAGGAAGAGAAATTATCAATTTGGTTTTCAAAAATAACTAAATTAAACCATAACTGAGAATAAAGGATATATTTAATGCATTCTTAGGAATTAAATGCATTCCTAATGCATGACAATGTGAAATATATATTTGTACTGGGTCTGCTTGGAATAGAGTTAACTTTCCCTGCAGCAGTCCATACAGTGCTGTGTTCTGCAGCACCAGTTCTGGGAAGGAGCTTCTACCATTCTATACAGTTTAACTAGTCTTAACAACTGTTATAACAATTTAGAGTAGAGTATGTGCTGGAATTGAGGACAACCACAGCAAAGTAGCCTAGAGAATCAATCCAGTTTTTCACACACTGAGTATAAACTATTTGATTTAAAATGAACAATAGCAAAATAAGAGACTGAAAAATTTTAAGTGTCCTAAACAGAAACGTTAGAAAACTCATGTATTTTCAGAAACTTTCTGAATGATTAACTGAACTTCCATATACTGGAAAAATTGTCTCAAAATGAAATTGCTACTTTTTTTCAACAATGAGTATCTCAAATCCTAACTTTTAATTTAGATAAAAAGGAATGTTTCATTAGATCTCATTTCAGTTTTTTTTTTCTGTTGAGAAAAAAAATGTTGAGAAAAATAGTTTCCTTAAACTATTAATATTCTGTCAATTTCACTTCCAAAATGATAAAATAAAATAAAATAAAATAAAATAAAATAAAATAAAATAAAATAAAATAAAATAAAATAAAATAAAATAAAATAAAATAAAATAAAATAAAAATCAATCATCTTTCTTGAAATTATGAAATGTCAGAGTCAGGCCTTGACACCAGACAGAAAAAGACTGAAAGGTATCTATGCAATTTTTCACAGTATTTAATGAAAATGTCCTGTTAAGATTTTCTTAAAAAAAAGACCTGGAATAACTGAAATATCACAATGACTGAGTGGAAGATTATGGAAAGTTATAATTCCTAGACATTTCTTGCGGATAACCCTGGACTATCAATTTTATATATATTCTTGTTCATTGTTTTTCCTAGAAACAGAAATTATTTTATAATACAATTAGGTGTGCTGAAGGAGAATAGTTTTATTGTTGTTTTAAATCAGTAGGTGTAATAGTCATATAAAGCAACAAAAGGTTTAAGAAATGATTCTATACTACTACTATTGAAATCAACCAATATGTTTTTAGTAATTTTACAAATCAGGTGCTATTTGCTTTACAGAATAAAAAAAAAATAATAATAAAAAAAAATCAAGAGTCTGGTTTTAGTTTTAGAACTGTACTCGTTTGTACAGTTTATAAATTAAGATGTCATGAACTAAACCTGAAGCTATATTTATCTAAGGAGATATAAAATATAACCACTGTAAATCTAATTAACAAATTGTTGTTAATTAAGATTTCCAAATCTATTTTTCCCAGCATATGGGGGGGATAATTTTACATAACTGAATACATCAGTCTAATTTGGGGAATATAAATGACAAGCTAAAAAAAGAATGTACTCTCAATCTGCTTCTCCACATGAGAAATTATTAAACTAACATTGCAGTTTTTTGTTTTGTAAATAGATAATATGAGAATTTCCACTTATAAAGTAATCTTGTTATATCATTTCAGTATAGACAAAGCCTTTTTCAAAGAAAAATAAAAAAAAGGTCATTGTTTTAAGCTCATGACTGAATACATAAAATGCTTTCAAATATCATAAAATGCACATTTAGCTATTCAGATGGTTCATATTCTCAATATGTCATTGGTGTTACTAATTATTATTATAATTTATTGTTTTAATTTTTTTTTAGTTGACAGTTAGTTCAAAAGATTTCAGTTTAACAGACTGAGAAATAAATGGCAATTCAGTAGTAGTCTAATTCAGGTAATTAACTATGTAGGTGGCAGTATGAATTAACAAATTATAAAAGACTATTCAGTAAAGCTAAAATTCAGTGTATAAAATTCTACTATGCACTGACATAATAAGGAATATAATTTATATGCATCAGTTATAGAAATTGAGTTTTGTTTTCAAAACAATATGGCCTAATATGCCATATTTTCTTATAAAATTTGAAATAATGTAGTTTACTGGGTTTGTGTTTTGGTTATTTTTTTTTATTTTAATTAAAAAATTAGAAAATACGGCTCTACTGACAAGGGCTAGCCAATTGCTTGTTATCAAATGCATCTACCTATTTTGCATATCTCTCATAATGAGATATGTAAACCAGTTAGGAACTTAAGATTTTCCTGGAAAGCATCAATGTTATTTATGGTTTTGTATACCTCCCCTTCTTTGTGAACTGATAATATATTTAAACCAATACAACACACAAGGATTTTTGATATTCACATCTCTTCAGAGGAGTGTGATGTTGGTGCCGTAAAACTATCAGGCCAGAAAAACACAGAATGCATCAGTTACTGCATTTTTTTTTTTTTTCTTTCCAAATGAAGTGAGTCTGATCTTGAAAGAGTTTGTATACTGCTCTTTCTTCTCCTTGTATTATGCAATGCAGTTACACTGAGATCAGGAATTGCAGAAGCCAGCCTAGAAAAAATATTCTTGCTACTTTAAAGTCAATAAATAGAAATTAGCTACAAATAGAACATAGCATATATACAACTAAAATAAAGACAAAAAGTGTTATGGCTACCCAGGGTGTTGTATCTCAGATCAGGATGAAAATGTGGACATTTGTACACTCATTTTCATGAGTGCAATACTGACAATATCCCCACCGTATTATAAAATGAGGCTACATATATAGCTTTCCATGCAGAAACTCCTCCAGAGAGAACTGTGACCAACAGGTGTAAACCAGCTCTTTCCCCAGCTCTGTGCTGAAAAGACACCATTCACCTTCTGACATCCTGTAATTCCCTGAAAGTTCCACCAATCCTTACCATCACAACCGCCCTTTCCAATCTGTCTTAAAATATACATTTTCTAATATGGTTAAAAATTAATATGGTTAATATGGTTAGAATGGATAGATCAGCAAACAAGGAGGTGAACAAGTCTACAGTGCCTTTCATATCAACATTCCACTCTTGGAATATATTTTGAAATTATTTTACAGATGCAATTAAAATATGAATATACATCATATATATCAATATGTGCAACAATAACAACTGTCTGCCCTCTCCCCCTTTTTTAGCTTTAAGAAAGCCTGATGTAGTGAGAAAGGCAAAAGTCACAAAAGTTATCCTTCCACATTTTCCTTCCCTTGTTTTTTACCAAATTAAAATTGTAGTGTGTAGCTTACCATATTGTAGGTGGTTCAGAACCTTCTACTTCTAAATAATCATATTTTTCTTCCATTTGGAAATCTGTAAATATGAGTGAGATAGTATCCCCAGGCTCTGCCACAATTGTCCATGTGCAATCTGCATTATTATGATACTCATTAGGAAAGTTGGGGCTCGATATGATACCGCTGGATCCTCTCATAGTTCCTCCACAAGCATCCTCAGCTGTGAAAAACAAAACAAAACAAAACTTAAATGTCATTAAAATCACCCTTCTCATTGAAAAAATAATGTTGCTATCTTTTAGGTGACCAATTATTTCATTTTTTTAACAAGTTGTACTCGAAATACTTGAAACTTCAAAGTGTTAACAAGTAATTCCTTTAGTTTTTAATTACTTCAAATTATTTTAGTCAGCACATATTTTTATAACCTACTTTTTATTATTTTTATTAGCATTGTTCCACTCATTTTACAACATCATGCAAAAATTTAATGAGTTCTTTTGCTCTAACAAAAATGTTGTCACAAAACAAATTGAGTTTAACCCGTATTACACACAGTCTACACATGATGTGCAGCAGCCACATCATACTGAAAGAAGCATGAGAATCCTATCCAATTTACACTACTTGTATTATCATAATTGTATTTTTGTGACTTGTTAGAGATGGTTAAGTATTTTTCTTCAATAATCTTTTCCAACTCTCAAACAGCTGATCAGTTTTCAAAAGGAAGCCATTCCTGGAAGATTTCCCAAATGTCAGATGCAAGACAATTTCACAATTTCACCATAAAAATGTTTACATCAGAGTAATTTCATTTTTTATTTATTTATTTTTTTAATTGATCATTTCTTTCAAATGCAACCATTGAAATACTTTTTTTTTTTCTTTCTTTTCAAAATAAGTTTCCAAGTTTCCATTTTCTAATGTACAATCTTATGTTGGAAAAGCTTCGTTCTTTACTAAGGTAAGAGAAAATGACTGAATTGTTATATATTTTCCAGTTTACAGGTATAATATGCCTAATAATTCAAAAATTGTTTTTGAGGATATCATAACAAAAATATTTCCAGGAGTTAATAAAATTTATCCTGAATGTGGTGTTTTTAGATAACTTATATGGAAAAACCTTTTTACTGGATGGAAATACCATATCCCACTTTTTATCTCACTTACTCAGTTTATTAGCCAAATGTCTGAGGCATACATGTACCTGAAAAGCAATTCTTGCTTCTGCTTAATTAGAACGTTAACACAAATAAAATGTGCTCAGAAACCTGAAATAAACAGCCGATATTGCTGAAAAATTAACAAGGATTTTTTATTATTTTTATTTTTATTTTTATTTTTTTATTTCCAAAGAGTCATCACAGAACAAAAGCTATAAAGAATTCTGACTGACATAGGGGCTTGATCCTAAGGAAGAAAATTTTAAATAAATGTAACAGACCTCTTAATTATAGTAATTTTTAGGAGTTTAAAACAGCAGGCTTTGTCCCTTAAAAGTTTTGTTAGATTATTATGTAAATGCATAGACCACCTAAAGTAAAAACACTTCTTGGGTTTAATCTTATGAATTAACCAGTGCATTTAGTATGCAAAAAGTAAACAAAAAAACTGAGGAGCCTCAACACATTACATGATCAGTTTCCTTACTGTGAAAGGAATAAAACTAAAACAGTATATGAAAGGTAATAATGAAGTTTGGGTTTTATGCATCGAGGAGCATCAGGAAAATAATTTTTAACTATTAGTTCTCAAAAGGAAAATTTCCATTAAAACAACGTGGAAAATACTTTCTAAATTACTTTGAAGGACCTTTATAGTTACATTAAATATTGATTTACATGTTTTATCATCTGCTGTTTTGAAAAAGTTCTTAAAGATAATTTTTTTTCAGCTAAATTAATTAAGCTTATGTAATCCGGGAAGACAAATAGTAACATGTGGAATAATTTTTCAATACATATAACAAGTTCAAAGCAGAAGATTAGGAGTATCATGCAACACTAGAGATTTTGGAATAGCTTTCCCTCAGACTCAAAAACAGAAGTACTTTTGAAAAATGCTGTACTACAGAACTCATTATTTTTGCTTTTCATAAATGAGTTATGGAGAAACCTAGCCTAGTTCCCAGTAATATAAAAGCTGTTCATTAAAAATGTTGCTCTACTATATTAATAGTTAAGAGAATAAATAGAGTGAGCGTGTTTAAAAATAGAGGCTGTGTCAATGATCGTCTGCTATTTCTGAGCTCAGAAATCTCTTCGTAGGGATTTTTGCCAAAATGTAATTTTGTCACCATCAACAAAATGGCCTTGAGAAAATATCACATATTTTGGTCTGATTCGTGTAGCAAAGTGATTAAAGTGATACTAATGTTTAATTGTTCTTAACGTAACCAAAAGCATACCATATATCTTCTTAGCCTTTGTAATGCAAGTATTAGCCCAATAACCAACAGAATTATTTTGCTGTGTTCATTTATCACTTCACCTATAGTATAATTTATATATTTTTCAGTTGGTTGGTTGGTTAGTTGGTTAGTTGGTTGGTTTTTGTTTGTTTTTGTTTTATTTTGTTTTGTTTTGGCACTAGTCTTGTAGTCAGATCCTCAAAGGCTAAGGGAAAGCTTGTCTGGGAAAGGGCTAAATAACATCAATGTTTATTAAACATCATGAAAATGTTTGGTACCTTAGACTGTGAAGTCACCGGAAAAGATAATAGGCCTTCGAGAAGGCTGAGAAACACTGAAGTCAACAGGAGCTGACTTCAACAGGAGTTGACTTCAGAATGCATAAAACACTTACAAATAAAATTAATTTAAAAACTGTTTCTATAGAGTCTTCTTTTAGCAGCTGTATCTCTATACTCAATATTCTATATTTCTATCACATTCAAACAGAAGAATTGTTTAGATGTCAGCTCTGACATAACAAATAAAAGAATAACTAGTAAGAGAGAAAATATTTATGAAGACTAACTTGTATCACTAGGTGACAAGTTTAATGACAATATATGAACAAGGGAGAAAGAGGAGAAAGATAAACTTTGTACTGAGAATTTCTGCACTCAGAATCCATATTTCTCTATTTCTTTACCTTGCCACAACTTTCTGAATTACCTCTGTCAAACTACTGAGATGCAAATCTTCAAAGATACTTAAATATCTACCATTACAATCACTGCAATCAAAATGTAGTATCTAAACAGCAGCTAAGCACCTAAATGCCTTGAAAGAACTGCATACTATTTCTTTTAATTTCCAGTTACCAAACATGGAGGAGAATAGGAATGATACAAAGGAGCGATGACAAGACAATACTTGGGTAAGACTTGGTACAGTCTGAAATTATGCAGTTCCAAACACATAGCAAATATGGATGGCATTTAAAGAAAAAATACTCTTTTAAAATACCTACTCCCTATTTTCAAAAAACAAATTAAATTTATTTTATCACATATTCAGAAAATTTATCTAGCCGTCAAACTTGCAAATGTGATACAAAGGCATAAATGCAAAAAGTATGCACACTGCCAAGATGTCACTTTTGCAAACATACTTCTCTGATCTTAACCATATGCTGCAAGGGGAAGATTTTTCAAAGTGATATGCAAGTGGGGACTTGGCTTAGAAAAGCTTTTTGAGGTATTAAGAATTCAGATGAAGATCTCTATTTGAATATGCATGAGGGTTCATAAGGAGAGGGAGTATCTCCGCTATTATGATGTGAGTGATGATTGTGAGAGTATAAAGGTTTAGAAGGGTTTTCTTCAGCTTTTTTTCTGGGCGTACACAGATTTCTAATTTTATACAAAAATACATGCTATTTTTTATTTTCTTATTAAATACCATGAAAAGGAAGAAATATTTGTGTAATTTCTGGTAAAAATTAATTTCATAAAATTTTGTTTTTTAAACACATGAACATCTTCCTTGCTTGCTGTTCATTATTCCGTTTTTCATATTGAATTTTGAAAATATTTTTCTCTAGTTAATCCTCTCTTATTTAAACTTTATTTTCTGCTTATTCATCTAGGTTTTGGTGCTATTCACAATAAAATTACATGAACATTGAACTGTAATTTTCAAGAAGACAGATGATCAAAGACAGGCAATGCTATGAGTGATTTATAGACCATGCAAATTCACTGATTTCAGTGACAGTTCAATGAGATCGCATTATTAATCAAATTTTAATTTGGCACACAATGCATCCTGTCATCTGATCTATCTAGATATTTATAATGCATTGAGCAGTTGAACTTAAGTGTATAACTCAACTTCACGGAGTAATTGACATCTGTTATCTAGTCTTAAGAATAATGTAAGAAACAGTGTAGCAGCTTGCCTAGTTAAAACAATGATTTTATAGCAGCTAATAAAAGTTATGAGCAAGCAGAGACACTTTAGAAGGAATCCATCAAGAAAAGCTGAGATGACCTGTAGCAATTATTCTGTACTATGATCTTAGCCACACACACTCTATGGATTCATGGGACACTACTCACTTAGTGTAGTTCAGGTACAACTCCAGACGTAATGTGGTCTGCTCATCTAAATTTTAGGAAGACTTATGTCAGGCAAATTGGATGAGCAGCCTAAAGCAGTCAGCATTCTACTCTCTCCTTTTAATCATGTAACAGTAATTAGTTCTTTTAAATATACACATTAATAACTACCTTGTCAAAGGTCACAAAATATCTTTACATTAAAAGCAATAAATTCTTTGAGAAACTCCAATGATTTTGCAAATAATTAGTATAGGTGAACAGGTAACACTAACTATGTGTCTTATCAATATGTATAAATACCTTAAAGGAGGCTACAAAGACAATGGAGCCAGGCTCTTTTCAGTGGAGCCCAGTGCCAAGGCAAGAGGTAATGGGAACAAACTAGAACACAAGAGGTTCTGGAAGCATTTCTCCACAGTACATGATGGTACATGATGGAGGACTGAAATGGATTGCCCAGAGACATTGTGGTCTCCCTCCTTGGAGACCTACAAAAGCCACCTGGACACAGTCCTGGGCAACTTGTTCTAGGTGTTTCTTGTTTAAGCAGGGGGTCTCTAGACCCTCTCTAGATGAGAAGGTCTCTAGAAGTCCTTTCCAACCTTAACCATTCTGTGATTCAGTGTTTTCAAATATGCTTTTTTTTTTTTTTATTGTTGTTGTTGTAAGGTCAACTAAGATTAACATGTCAAATTCTACTGTAATATTAAAATTCACCACAGCTCCTGTTTACTGTTTTATTAGCATAAAATATTTCTGATCTTTTAAAGGAAAATTATCAGAATGAAGAACTTATGTAATCTGCTATGTGAAAAACTTAGTCAGTTTTAAAGTCTGCTATATAGTTATCTATGAAATTTGAAAATAAATTCAGTAATAAATTACATAGATCAACACAAAAATATTTGTAAGGAGCTCAATAGGCAATGTCATTTTCTAGCAGATTTCTCTCTGTTAAAGAATACTACTTTGCACACACTACCTTTCCCTGTAAATCATCTTCAGAATAGCCTTATGGTGTTCAGAAATGTAAATGAAATAATTACTAAACATTCTTCAACTGAAAATCTTTAAGGATAGTTTTGATGATTTGTCATTAATGACTTACATAAAATTTATCCTTCTTTTGAAGAAAGGGACATAGAACATCTCTTAAGGACAACGAAGATTTGTTTGCTTTGGCTTAGTGCTGTGACTTGTAAAACTCACAGGGATTCTAGATCCCAAATAAACCCAGGAATAAAATAAAATGACATGATTCACATCCTCAAATCCTTCATTTTGCACTTCTATGTTCAGTATAACTGTACAATTTATACAGATTTGACAGCCAGCAAAAAAAAAAAAAAAAAACAAATAATAGCTTCTGCAGCTAAAAAGGTGAGGAAGCTCAGGAGCTTACACTGTGCTCTTGCAGAAGTTAAATGGAATAAATTACCTCCTAACTTGCCTCTTCTGAGACAGAATCACAAAAATGAGTGATGCTATTGAGAAAACACTACCAACACCAACACAATTGTTTGAGCAGCCTCTGCTCAGACACAAGTGGAAAAGGGCAACAGCTGCCTTGGGTGGGTGACAGCACTGGAGACCCATAAAGGGGAACAGTTGAATGAAAAGTATAATAATCTACACCCCTTTGCGTGGCCCCTGGAAGAACCCATGCTGGAGCAAAGAAGCATGGGAAACAAGGATCAGGAAAAAATGGAAACCAGCAGATGATAACCCCCATCCTCCTCGCCAGTGGTTCTGAGTGTGAGATGGGGCAGTACTCAGCAGCACTCAGCAAGGCAAGAGTGGAGACTGGAAAGGGGCAGGAGGAGTCTAGAGTGAAGTTGAAGCAGGTAAAGGGGGATGAAAGGTGTTATCTGTAAGGAATTTAATGCAATAAGTTCTGTTTCCTTTTGTTTTGCAACACCTGAATAAATAATTAAAGAATTATGTTAATGGTTAATAGATTGCATTTCAGTGAGATTATCAGAAACAGGGGTGTTGGCCTACAGCTGTATATCCTCTTGTGAGTGTTCTTCTTCTGAGTAACACTGTGCTGAAGAGTTTCCAATTGGAAAAGCATACATTTTCTAGTAACATGGCAGAATGATCACAGTGACAAAGATGATTATGCTAATGTGTAAAATACGAATGTGACCATTACCTAAAAATGTAAAGCAGTACTTGTTTTATTTATCTGATGGCAATGTACTGTGCAAAACATTAATTTCTGTTCTGATAAAATGAGGTGGGGAGGAAGGCTGTTTGACTCATCCTGGTTTCAGCACCTAGTGCCATTCACATCAGCGGAGGGGAGGACGAGATGACTCTCCCCTTGGCACCCACTGGCCAAGTGGTACCCTCTTGGATGAGGAGTGCAGTGGGCAGGATGTGAAAGACCCATCTAGAAAGTAGCCTTCATGAAAGCAGATGAAGATAGTGATCTATGAATGAGCAGTACACATCCACACCACAGCATGGAAAATAGAAACTTTCCTGTGTTCTGAGATGTTTGCTGCAATCTAAGGAAATGCAGAACATTGCTGAAATCAGAGCAAGATGAAGGGAAGGTTGAGTTTCATAGTCATCCTGGAAGGGAGAGGTCTGTCCTCCAATCATCCTCTTATGGGTTTGGTTCAGCTGGTTTCTGTGTAGCACAATGTAACAATTCCTGCTCTGGGCACCCCTCCCAAAAAGATATTGATAAACTAAAGTGAATTCAGCAAAGAATCACCAGGACTGTCAGGACTGGAGCACAGATAAGGCTCAGGGAATAGGTCTGGTACAGTCCAGAGAAGAGGCAGCTTCAGGGGATGATAACAGCAGCTCCCAGTGTCTACAGGGAAACAACAGAGGTGCTCTCTTTTCATTGGTGCACAGAGACCAAGAAACAATGGGAGTAAACTGAAGAGGGATTCACACCAGGTAAATGTAAAAACTTGTTATGATAAGAACAAGAAAGCAGTTGAACAGAAAAGTCTGTCCATACAATTTCTGAAATTCAAATGTTGCCCAAGCTCATAATACTTCTACTTTAAAAGACTGATTCAAAATGTATTATTGATTCATCTTCACCTAAAGTTCCTTCTTGCCATCTCAAAACTATACTTCCAAAAAGAAACATATATTTATATAAATATTTAAATATTCCAACTTCTGAATTCCATTTTGACAAATATTACCAAGTTGGCTACATTAGGAAAAAAATGAATAAGTGATTTTTGATAAAACCTAACAAAATATAGATATTTTGTGAATGTTTAAATTAAATAGTAACATAAAATCAAAATTGGAATTTCAATAGAGTAGTGGACTTCTTTATTTCTCTTGATTTGTATCATAAACATCACTAAAATATATTTTATTATCGTGTACATCAAGTTGCTAACACTATGGTTTTAAATTAATTTATTAATAGTACTTAATTAGAATTTTGAAAAATTTATAGTTAAATAAAAAAGTCAATTCAAAATTAAGTTGACAGGTGCCTCTTAGAAAATAATCTCATTTCTCAAAAATCTCTGGATACATAATAGAATTATTTGACAAAACTGTATGGTGGACACATTTTAACCTTGAATAAGTTGTCACCTGACAAACAACTCTTAAATGTCAAGAGCTGTTTTTATACAACTTCCCTCAAAAAGGGAGCATCAATAGCACATACCTGAGAGGATTTGTCCACAGAAAGTGTCTCCTTTTCTGTAGTGGCTTACTGGAGAAACCTAGTACAACTATGTTCACACCTGCATACATTTTGGTGAACTGAGTCCAAGACTCTGAAAAGATGGTAGAATGGTAGAATGTGTCTTGTGTCTTCTTTTTGTACATGATAACTTGCCTGTCCTAAGACATTTAAGAATAATGTCTTATGTACCCACAATGTGGATGTGTCAAGACCTGAGTAGTAAGTACAGTACAGTATCTTAGTATCTTTCCCTCCCCTCCCTTCCTTTCCCCTTTTCTTCTCTCCTCTATTCTCTCTTCTCTCTTCTTTTTTTTTTTTTTTTTTTTTTTTTTTTTTTAATCTAATCTACAACCAAATCCTTAAGGTGGGACCAAATCCTTACTTAATTCCCTGACAGTGAAATTTGTGAGTTGGAAGATTTATTTGCAGACTTATTTCTTTGTAGCCATAGCATGCTCAAACCATGGAATAACAATTCCAAGCACATTACTATTCTTTCTTTTACTGAAACACGAAGATCCAGACTGTGGTGGTGACAGACTCAACACACAGACTAATAATGTTTAGACTATTAGTATTTCTATCAAGCTAACAGAAAATTCTTGGCTTTAGTTAGATGTAAGGTGTGCTTCCTCTTTACCCGTAAACAATATTTCAAGTTTCCGAAGTGTTTATACCTTTAAGATACTACAGTAAATAATGTTTATTATACTTACAATAATATAAACTTTTAAAGATCTCATTCATAAGAATTATGCTATTTGAGGAGCTGAATCAAATAGAAAATATGTTTATATGTATAGTAAAGAAAATATATATTTAAAGTTTCAAAAATTTTGAGTTGGTTGGGTGGAACATCTGATCTTTGACTACATAGAAGAAGGCTATGGAAAAGATAGGGTTAAACTTTTTCCATGGTGCACAGGAAAAGGACAAGAGGCATATTGAAAGTATATTCCATTTAGATATGAGGAAAAAAATATCACTGCTACAGAGGCTAACCATAGTACTGGGTTACCTTTAGAGACATGTGGAACTTTCATCCTTGGAGATTTTCAAAATTGAACTGCACAAAGCCCCAGCCAAACATTTCTGTCTTTAGTTTTGAGAGGTGTGTTGGATTTGGTAACATCCAGGGTCCCAAAACAAGTTGTCCTATCATTTTTATGATAGCTTACATATAGGAAAGAACAACAAGAACAGCAAAATTGAAAAAATAAGCAAACAAACAAAAAATAAATGTGAGTTGTCTGAATTATCCTATTATTATTATTACTGTTATTGCTGTTATTATTATTTATCTCCCTGCATATATACTGGACTGTTTAGTGCAGGAAGGAAAAAAAAAACTTCTATTTGTTTTATTTCAGCTCTCTGGACCCAGCATTTAAAGTTTTTGTTTGTTTTCTCAGAACAAGTGCATTGACTTGTTGCATTGACTATATTTTATTTTATTTATTTATAAAAAAATTTATAAAAATTTCACACCATCTAATGGAGAAAGTATCGCAATGTAAACATATTAAATAATTTTTATCTTTACTATAAACACTGTGGAATGAGACCACTTGAATCTCTTTTTAAATACAGCACCATACAATCAACCCTTATTAATTTCCTCTATTAGTAACTTAGCATTCAATATGCTTACTGGGAAAAGAATCTATAATACTTTTCATTGTCTAGTCCTTTGACCCTTCTAACCTCATGACAAACAAATTATAAGAAACATGCAACTTGAAATAATGTACTTTATAAACTGAAGAAAAATGCAAGTATAGATCTAAAATAGACAGTTACAGGTCTATAAACACCTAAACAACAGGGTGTATCCTTGTTGGGCACCATACAATGCAGGAAACATGATTTTTGTTGCGCATGTGTGTTCTCTTTACTTCTAAAATTTTTTAGGTACCTAAAAAAACCTGCCTTTTATCCCAGATTAAAATGGCTAAGGATGACAAAGATTTCAAGATTTCAGAGTCAAGATTTCTGTACTTGCTTAATTATGCACAGACCTTAAAATTCAGTACTCCTGAATGTGATCTGTGACTAGTGCTTCACCAAAAGAGAGGAGCAGGACTTAACCTCTTCAGAAGATATTTTCTCAGCCAACTTATGATGACTGATCTGACAGCTCTTTTATCTTGTTTGCCAAAATTTATCAAACTTAATTTAAGTCTGCTTGCATTTGAAAAGTTCACAGACACATTCAAATTTGGAAAACTAAAATCAGAACATGAAGAGAAAGATTTTTACACCACAGAAGTATTTAGAAATAAAAGTTTCAATAATTTGCTTGAGGGATGTATAAAGAAGTTTTTGAAGTAGAAGTTAATTACATCTCCTTCCTGTTGTCTAAATGCCTCTGCTACTTATGTTGCATCCTGCCTCCAGATGGTTTCTTGTTTTCTTGTTACACTCAAAGTATTCCTAGGGACAAAAAGGAATATTATATATATATATGCAGACACTTTTTTTTTTTTTTTTTTTTTTTTTTTGTCTTATTAATGATTTAATGAGAAAATAGTCCAAATTACCTAATGAATGCAGAGAAACTTTGTTAAAAATACTTTTAAAGATGTTGTACATTACTGTTTTATTACTATAGTGCCTGTACAGTGATGCTTGCAGCATGGCAAACAAACAGGAATAAGTACAGGTCTGCATGCCCTTATAGAGCTATGTGATCTCAAGGGGGTCGCAGAATTGTTGTGAGTAGCTCACACAACTGGAGAACTGAAATGGAATACTGGATATACTTTTATGAAGGACAGACCAGGACAGACCTGAACTTGTTATGAAGGAACAGCAGTTACTACTCCACAACACAGAGCACTGCCTAGCAAACAGACAATGAGACAGATGAAAGCTTATGAATCAGGATTAGAGGCTAGACCAATGCGGGTGATGAGGTGATAGGTGAGAACTGTAGTTGATTACCAGATAAGAAGGTAGAAGTAGATACAGAAGTGCAGAAGGCAATTGTCTGCCTTCTTAACACAACTGGAAGTAGCTCATATTTACAGGCCGTGGTCCACTTGGGGTCTTGAACTGCCCTGAGATCTCCTGGAGGGAGGATTCATAGCAAATCACAAGCAATCCACAAATTTTCTACAGTGCCTTGATGAAAAATTCCAAACACAGATGTGTAATACCTTCTACAGATTTATCAGCAGAAAAAGGAGACGAGCATTCTGTTAATGGTGCAGGGGCCTTTGGACATGGAAAAGGCCAAAGTACTCCAAAGTACTTTTTTATTTTTTATTTATTTTTTTCCCCTTGGTGAGACTTGCCTTCAGGAATCCCAGACCAGAGACAAAACCCAAAGCAAGCAAGAATTAATTTTAATGGTAAAGGGTTAGGCAATTAGGCTAGGAAACACGTAAATAAACTGGACATACATAATTTATCAGGATCTGATGGAATCCACCCACAAGCCAGTAAATGTCACCGTAAGCCACTTGTCAATTATACTTGAAACGTGGAGGTGACTGAAGGAAGTTCCTGAGGACTGGAAAAAAAAACAAATATATCTCCTATCTTCAAGAAAGGCAAGAAGGGGGATATGGAATGCTACAAGCTGGTCAGCCTCACCTTGATCACTGGAAAGGCAATAGCACCAAAACTTTTGGAGACCATTTTGATATGCATGAAGCACAAAAAAATGTGACTGGAAGTAGTCTGCCTTGATTTGTTAAGGAGAAATGCTGAGACAATTAGCCATCTACAAATATATTACTGGCTTGGTGGATGTGGGTAGAGCCATGGATATTATCTTCTCTTCAGCATGGCTTTCAACAATGTCTTTCATAACATCTTCATAAACAAAATAGTAAAATATGAACTAGATAAAGTGACAGCAAAGTGTATTAAAAACTGGCTGAACTCCCAGGCTCATAGTGTGGTGAAGTGTATGAAGTGGTATAATGTTCAGTTGGAGGCCAGTTACCTTGCATCTAGAGTAATGCATCCATTTTTGGGCTCCCTCATAAAAGAGACATCTGAACATACTGGAAAGACTCCAGTGAAAGGCCACAAAGATGATTAAGGGACATAGCAGGAGAATTGAGAGAGATGGGGCTGTTCATCCAGGAGAAGAGATGGTTCAAAGGGATCTTATCAAAGTATGTGGATAAATATTTGATGGTGGAGTGAGTAAAGATGGAGCTAGACTATTCTCAGTCATATTAAGTGAAAGGACAAGAGGAAATTGGGCACAAGTTGAAATACAAGAAATTCAGTTTAAAGAGTTTTTATTTGGTTGGTTATTTTTTATTTTCTTTGTATGTTTGAACACATGAACAGGTTGTACAGGGACACTGTGGAATCTCTGTCCTTTCAGATACTCAAAATCCTACTGGAAATGGTCCTGAGCACCCTGCTGTAGGTAGTCCTGCTTTAAGCAAGGGGTTGGACAAGGTTTTACACAGCGATGCCTTCAGTAATTCTGGTTCTGTGATTCCATGACATGGAAGTACCATGCCCTAAACTTGATCAAGAGCGTAGTACATTGAAAACGGATTGTATCAAACCATGGCAACAGGATAACATGAACAAGAATTGAATGTAACAAGCCTTGGCACTGGCCACAGATCAACAGCTGTCAGAACAGTATCAGAATCTTGTGGAAAAATATATACTGTTATTGTGGACTGATCTGATTGGCTACAAAGAACCTCCAATGCAGAGATCTGATAGGAACATTTGAACAGAGGCATACAAAATCATAGAAAAGCAAAGTGCCCTCAGTGGAACTACTATGTGTTGAAGTCAAGTTGCTCTACCAACACTGAGAGTGACTGGACCTTCCTTAGGCTGTACTGACATCTGCACTGGAGCAGTAATTACAATGTCTGTCAGTGTGCACAAGATAAGAGCTTTACCCTGACACATCATATTCCTCCCTTCTACTTTAAAAACAAAAACAAAAACAAACAAACAAACAAAAAAAAAAACCACAATAATATACATATATATATATTTCCAAGTTGCAGTTTGGTATTTCTTGCAAACCTACATGCCTGCCCACCCACCCCCCACTTCCACCCCTGCCTACAACCATCATACCATCTCTTTATATTAAAATCTTTGCATTTTGTCCACTGTAATCAAAAATGTTATACGTATGTTCTCATATATAAGCCACTTAAGGTCATCTTAAAGAGCCATTCCTTTAGAGCCATTAGGGCCACTGATATATATCATTCTTATTTCATGCATCATTTACTCAACAGGTAGTAATGCCATATTCAGATCCATTCCATGGTTCTGAGTTTTGGATTCATCATATGAATCCAAAGCATAAAAGATCTGTGCCCAAAATCATTACAGATTTTTTGCTGGAAAATTACAGTGCACGCATAATAGTCAATCTAAAATCCCAGCTTGGTGTCCATTTTGCTGTTTAACTTCCAATTTAAGAAGTACTTGAATTGTGGTCCAGGAATTTATCTTTTATTTTCACTTGCTTCTTATCAGTTACTAAAAGTTACAAAAATGTCTATTACCAGGATTCAAATACATGGCAAAACACGGAATAATGCTCTTGGAGAGCAGAACTGAGCTTTAAAAATGATATACAATGCTGTTTTCCATTAAGGATGCCTCAGTACTTTTATTGATATTATGGTTCACGGCACTCTATATGTACGAACTGTATGACCACATTTGATATGTGTACTTCTCAGACTGAAATAGAGGTCAGCTGAAGAGCAAGTAACTGTCTAGAGAGGTCTTGGAATTAAAACTCTGAAATCCCTGATATTAGACCTTATACTAAATGCCATTCCTGTGAGAATATGGAAAGGAATTCTGAAAATGCCTCTCTTGATTACAATATTCATCCTTTATTCCCCTACTCATCCTTGAATAGGGTATGTGCTACAAATGCTGGTAATACATGTTCTTTTAAGCATTGATGGGTAGACATATCTCAGGCTTTGTTTTGCACATATTAAATAAAAATGAGCTTGAGTGATTGCTTTCATAAAAATGTCAAATTCCAAACTTTCACTGACCTACCACAGGTGTGGTGGGTTAATCCCTGCTTGTCAGGTCAGCCCCCACACAGTTGCCCACTCAGTCACTTCCCAGTGGGGTGGGGGAAAGGACTGGAAGGGAGGTAGCAAGGAAACTTCTGGGTCAAGATAAAGACAAGTTAAGAAGTGAAGGAAAACCAAAACCAAAACCAAACCAAACCAAACCAAAACAAAACAAAACAATAAAAACAAATGATGCAAAAGCAATCACACACTACCAGTAGACATATGCTCAGTCATTCTCTGAACAATAGCTACTTCGGAAAAACTTCTGCAGTTTTAATGCTCTGAATGACATTATATGAAAGGGGGTATCTGTTTGGTCTCTATAGAGACAGCTGTCCCAGCTGTGTCTCCTCCCAGTCATTTGCCCACTCTTAGCCTACTTGCTGTGGGGACAGAGTGAGAAACATAGATGGAGGCCTTGGCACTGCAAGCACTGTTCTGTTAAAATGTCAATAAGTTATCAACTCTGTTTTGATCACAAATCTGAAACAACACTGCACATACAGCTAGAAAGAAAATGCAACTAAATGCATTATATTGGATAAGAAGTTTTTTATTTCCAGCTCACATTGAGTTTAGTTTGAATTGAAGGCATAAAGTACTCTATTGAAAAAATAAAATGTTTCAAAATACAAGACATTAAATGATCCCATTTCATAAAGCCTTGTGAACTGTCCTGTTTTCCATTAAGTTTAAAACCTCTTCAGAGCATTCAAAAAGCTGAACACATATTGGTAAATGCAAAAGTATGAATACATATTGTTGCTGCTAAAGTGCTCTCCTGATAAGCATAATTAAAATCAGAATTTACAGTATCTGGCTATCTTATGTGATAATCCATCACTCTTTATTTGTAGCATGTTGAAAATGAAATACAAAAATACAATGGAATCATGCTATTGAACTGTCTGAATTAAATAAATATCAAAAGGCACTGAGTATGAACATCTTACTTCAATGCCAGTAACTTCACACCGGGTAGGACATCAGTGCTGAAGCTAGGATTCTCCCCCTCAACTTGTTTTTTTTTTTTTTTTTTTTTTTTAATCTCCCACTCCTGTAGCTAAAGCAGAGGTCTATGACTCCTATGCATTAAAACTGCTTCAATCGGGTAATCAGGGTTTAATTAATATTAGCTTATTTTGAACTCCAATATAAGTTTCCTAAAGCAATGTAACTAGTTTAACAGTGTAACCGATAGTTCTCATGCATTTTGCGAATGCCACAGAAAGACACAATACATAAGCATTTTGTCAGCAATCTGATCACCACAGGGGCAAAGATGCTTAGAACTGCACATAGGAAGCACCCAAGAAAAACTATTGCAAGATAAGCACAAGGAACTACAAACTGATGTCCCAGCCATTACACAAGAACGACTGGCAAGGATATCACTTCAAGACTAGCAACTTTGTATATGTAATGACACTAATTAATAATATGAAAGAACTGTTTGAACAAAGTATCTTGATAATATATGTGTTTAGTAAAAAATAGTTTAAAAGTTTAAAACTAGCTTCATTTGTCAGTTTTCCAAACATTCTTCTGACAACAGCCTCTAACTCCCTACTATCAACATGCGGACGTATATTCCATCTCAATACTCCTTATCCAATACTTGTCATATCATAATGCTTAAAAAGATGATGGGATGGTGTGTGTATTGATGGACCAATTTTGCAATTCTATCTGGACTGATGGCATTATACAGGATTTATTAAAGAAAGATTTTTACTCATTAGATTAATTTAGAGGTACATGAGGAAAATGACCTAGGTCAGCACACTCAATTTCTTATCAAAAGAATTTAAAAAGATAAAATGTAAAATAAAATGTGTCATCAATGCTGACGCAATGTGAATACTGTGTCCTTATCTGGATATCTTCAGTGCAGAAACAGCAAAGAAAATCAAAAATAAGGAGCAGACTGGCTGAGAAAAGAAATCACACAATTCATTGGCCATTGGCTGTTGGAGTATTTGCATTAAGCGACAATTCCCAAAGCACACATGTAATGCAGTAATAAAATGCATAACATGCTATTTCCATCGTGGTGTCAGTGTAACAGTTAGAATCAAAGGAAAACACATTGCTTATAGAAAAACACATTCCAACACAGACTACCTGAAAGTTAAATAATTCAATGACAGCATAAATTATTGTCATATAAATTAAACATTATACTTAGAAGAACGGAGTACATATGATTAACATAACCCAAGAGAAGCCAAGGACTACATTACTGAAACTTGATGCTGAATTTATTATACACATATAAATATAAGTTTCAGCTTGGCTTCTTCCCACTTTATTTAATCAGATTTTACCATAAAGATATTTTATCATAAAGAGATTTTGAAAAACACTGATAAAATTTTCATGAAGATAGGCAGCTGGATAGAGTTAAATAACTGCTTCCATTGCAGAAAATACTGTAGTGTGTATACAATAGTACTGTAGTGTAATACTATATAGTACTGTAGTGTGAAGACAATCATATTATTAGGCACTGAAAATCCAGAGAACATTTTCCCATCACAGAAACCCCATCACGCCAAAACTTTTTTTGGTGCCTTGAGGTGAGGCTTCCTGGCTTGTAGTTCCCTAGGTCCTCCTTTTGGCCCTTCCTAAAGACAGGTGGAAGGGGATGGGGAGCAGGATGTGGCCCTCACTATCCACAAAGAACTGGTTGGTGACCTGCTACGGCACTTAGATGTGCACAAATCGATGGGGCCGGATGGGATCCACCCAAGGGTACTGAGAGAACTGGCAGAGGAGCTGGCCAAGCCCCTATCCATCATTTATCAGCAGTCCTGGCTATCGGGGGAGGTCCCAGTCCAATGGCGGCTAGCAAATGTGACGCCCATCTACAAGAAGGGCTGGGGGGCAGACCCGGGAAACTACAGGCCTGTCAGTTTGACCTCAGTACCAGGGAAGCTCATGGAGCAGATCCTCTTGAGAGTCATCATGCGGCACTTGAAGGGCAAGCAGGCGATGAGGCCCAGTCAGCATGGGTTTATGAAAGGCAGATCCTGCTTGATGAACCTGATCTCCTTCTATGACAAAGTGACGCGCTGGGTGGACGAGGGAAAGGCTGTGGGTGTGGGCTACCTTGACTTCAGCAAGGCTTTTGACACCGTCTCCCACAGCATTATCCTCAAGAAACTGGCTGCTCTTGGCTTGGACTGGCGCACGCTTCGTTGGGTTAGAAACTGGCTGGATAGCCGGGCCCAAAGAGTTGTGGTAAATGGAGTCAAGTCCAGTTGGAGGCCAGTCACTAGTGGCGTCCCCCAGGGCTCGGTGCTGGGGCCGGTCTTCATCAATGATCTGGATGAGGGCATTGAGTGCACCCTCAGTAAATTTGCAGATGACACCAAGCTATGCGCATGTGTCGATCTGCTCGAGGGTAGGAAAGCTCTGTAGGAGGATCTGGATAGGCTGCACCAATGGGCTGAGGTCAACTGCATGAAGTTCAACAAGGCCAAGTGCCGGGTCCTGCACCTGGGGCGCAATAACCCCAAGCAGAGCTACAGGCTGTGAGATGAGTGGTTGGAGAGCTGCCTGGCAGAGAAGGACCTGGGAGTGATGGTGGACAGTCGGCTGAATATGAGCCAGTAGTGTGCTCAGGTGGCCAAGAAGGCCAACGGCATCCTGGCTTGTATCAGAAACAGTGTGACCAGCAGGGCTAGGGAGGTGATCGTCCCCCTGTACTCGGCTCTGGTGAGGCCGCACCTCGAGTACTGTGTTCAGTTTTGGGCCCCTCGCTACAAGAAGGACATCGAGGTGCTTGAGCGGGTCCAGAGAAGGGTGACGAAGCTGGTGAGGGGTCTGGAGAACAAGTCCTACGAGGAGCAGCTGAAGGAGCTGGGCTTGTTCAGCCTGGAGAAGAGGAGGCTCAGGGGCGACCTTATTGCTCTCTACAGATACCTTAAAGGAGGCTGTAGTGAGGTGGGGGTTGGCCTGTTCTCCCACGTACCTGGTGACAGGACGAGGGGGAACGGGCTTAAGTTGCGCCAGGGGAGTTTTAGGTTAGATGTTAGGAAGAACTTCTTTACTGAAAGGGTTGTTAGACACTGGAATAGGCTGCCCAGGGAAGTGGTGGAGTCACCATCCCCGGAAGTCTTTAAAAGACGTTTAGATGTAGAGCTTAGGGATATGGTTTAGTGGGGACTGTTAGTGTTAGGTCAGAGGTTGGACTCGATGATCTTGAGGTCTCTTCCAACCTAGAAATTCTGTGATTCTGTGATTCTGTGATTTGAAACCACCATAGAAAGTCTTTTTTTTTTTTTTTTTTTTTTTTTTTTTTTTTTTTAACGTAAAACAAACAAACAAACAAACAACTTTTTAGAGGACTAGTCCTGTGGCTGAATATGTAATTTTCTAACTCTACAGTCTAAATTTTGAAAAATCCTTGATATTTACAACTTATAACTTTTTTCCCCTCATATTCCAAACTACTTTGTTTTTGTAAATGGTTATATTTCTCAGTCTACAATAATTTCAACTAAATGATTATTATTTTTCAACCATGTTCTAATTTATTCCTATCCATTCTCTGATTTAGGAATTTCATATGCTTCTGCAGAAATTATTAAAAACAAAGATTAAAATGTTATACTTTTAAAAAGTTAGAGCTTCTGAAAAATCGTAACTGCAGTTCTCAGCCTATGGAACACCACTAAGCAAGCTCAGAAATGGAATTACAGTCTCAGCAAAACACACACACAAATAGGAAGTCATTGATAGAACAAGTGCCTGAAAAAAATGTCTTTTTCCTATATATCTATATAATACTCGGTACTTTTGTTTTATCTTTGGGAATATTATTTGAAGGACACAGATGAAAAAAAAAAAAGTGTAAGAACACTGTTAGGCTTTCCTAACATTTCAAATTTTGTAACATTTACTCATTATATCGAGGTAGGTTTATGAGCTTTTTCTTGCTGGATTCTTTTAAGTTTACTTTTTATGAACAGAATATGCTGTAATAAATAAATTGTTACAGGGCTCTCTGATGGCATTAGACTAATTTCCATTTAATAAATTAGTATATGGACAAACTGAATTTTATCATTTTTTTTTTTTTCTCATAGCACACTGAAAATCTTTAACTGAATT